>NC_054556.1:22011303-22131303 GCF_017654505.1 Polyodon spathula | reverse complement strand
ATTTACAAGGTCACCTTGAGTTACCTATAATAATTATAACTGACACTGAAAATAAGGTGTTTCTCTCCCCATGTGTTATAATATGAAAGAACGTGTTATACTTTGTGAAAAGTTGCTTACTCTTAGATTGAGCTTTAATTAAGTTCCTTATAGTGTCTTTTAAAAAGGACCAATTAAATAAAAAGAGCAACAGTGATAAAGAATAACTGATGGTGTTTGGCATTATATGCATTGTTAGCACACAGTTATCATAGTTTTTGCTTCTATAAGGATATCGGTGCCAAAATTAGTGATGAAAGGTTTAAGTAATTTAAGAATGCTGTTGAATTATTCAAGTTATTGTAAGACAGGGATAAAGTAGTTATGTATCAAAATAATTAATAAATAATACCACATATTATACAATAACGAATAATCAATAGAAATGTAATTTGCTGGTGGGGATGATATTACTGTACTTGTAATGCATACAGGATTAGTAAAAGTTCAATGGACCGATATTAATTCACAGGAATAATATCAATCAATAAAGCACACTATGTACATACACAGAAAATGAGCGTTAAATCTCATTGTCATTGTCCTATATCATTTTACACAATAATGCACTTTCTCTCTTTTTTCTTTCCAAACAAATGATCCGTAACTGACCGTTGACCCAAAGTAAGATTTTACATCTTTTTTATTTTGTTTCTGAAATTGGGCTAGGTGATATTTGGTGCCTGTACAATTCAGTGACATAATGAATAGCACACCTGTCTCTTTAAAACTGGAGCACTCACAGACACACACCACTGACTGCTCTTTATATTGCCATGGCAACAGCCTCTGTCTCTCTCTCTCTCTTTCACACACACACACACACACACACACACACACACACACACAGTTACCCAGGACTCTTCACTTTTAGCACCTCTCAGCACATTTCTAATCCAAGCGTGTGTTCCCACAGGGACAGCCTCATGCTGTTAACAGCTCTCTGCTGCTGGTGGGTTTGCAGGGCTGGATTCCAGGAGATGGAGTTTTGCTTCTCAGTAAATAACACTGGGTTAATTTGTTACACACCCAAACATTTCCGCCATTTCTCACTGGCCACCCACGTCATTTGATGTAGGAGTCTCCCATGACAAATAGTCTCCAGACAACTCTGCAATATGGTACAACAGGGGTCTCTAGTAAATCCTTTGCTGTTGTAGTCGATGGGGCAGCTTAACATTTTTAATAATTTAACAAAACGATAAATTGAGTCAAACACAGAAATTACACTCCTGTAAATTCTCCTGTACGTTTAGATCTCTGTGTGTTTCTGTATGACTTAGCATTTTATTGTTATGGCTTGGTTCTCTGCCCAAAATGGTCGGGATGTTAAGGGTGTAAGAGCTTACCCAGTGATGTAAGTGATGTAACTCAGGAAAGAAAGCAGAAAATTGCAGATGATGTGTTGACATTTTTGCTTTTGTTCGTCACCCCATTCTGTTCATCCTCTTGAACTGAACTCCTCCAGCACCTCCCAGGTGTATTATCTTGTATTTCCTGGCAGAAGCCTCATCACTTATTGGTTGCTTTGTTGCCAAGGAAAAACCTGGCATTCAATGACTGGGAGGCAAGACAATAGACGGTTTGTGTCCCTGGGAAATGTGGCATCTCATATTAATGTCACTGGACATAACATGGCATGGGGCCGTCAAACTACAGTCACAGAACAATATATAATAACTTTAAAATGCTGCATACAGGTAACGGGCAAAAAGAGGATTTGCTGAGGAGCCTCAGGTGATGTATTCCTTATCCTCTTCAGCCCTGGTATTCATTTTAATTTATGTTGCAGTGTTTTGGTGACTCAGTTCAATGATAAATTACAATATCTGTTAACGTGGATGAATTCTCTCCTATTTTAATAAGCTTGGAATCAATCCTTCTTTCAACCTTCCAAAAAGGTATATTTGCGTGTGTTTTAGAAATACACTTAAAAATAAATGCAGTCACAGTATCTTCACCAGTGCTTTCAATGGATATGACTAAAGGTATTTATTTAAGTGTTGTCTGTAGCTTTAAATATTGCATGCGTGTTTTTTGAAAATTGTATGTCAACACATAAAAAAGCAGATGTTCAATTCTGCATTTTTTTGTAAGTCTTGACATTGTTAAAAACAGAACCTAGCAGACTGTTAGACACGTATTTTAAACAGTCAGCTGGTTTCTTTATCATTCTTATCTGCAAGGTCCAGTCACACAAACAGTTTTTTTTTTTTTTTTTTACCAGTTTAGAGAGGCATAAATATGACTAATATAGCATTTATAGTTTTACCTTTTCCAATGTGTTTCCTATTGAAGAGGATTTGTTTAGTTTCCGGTTTTAAAGGTAGATTTACAATATAAATATTAGCTAAAACAAAGTATAACAAAGACCAGGCAAGCACGGTAGAGAAGTATAATGAAGGATGGGAGAAAAATGGCAAAAACATGGTAAATCCACAAATTAGGTGCTTGGGGAAAATACAAACATATTGTCCAACTTTTACGTTGAAAACGTTCATCTTCAAGCTGAAAACGAAAACTTCTCTCTCTCTCATATTCAGAGTGCTGGAAAATCTAATCTAGCCATTATTGCGTTGTAACCCTTTCCCTGGCACAGAAGAGCTGTTTCTGCTAGGATTCTGTAGCACTGCACATGTGCAGAGAGCAGGAGTCTGATGAAATGACAGTGAAAGAAGCAGCCAAGCACACAGAAATGAGATAAGACAGTCAGGGGACAGATTGTACATGGGCTGGTTAAAGGTTAAAGGTTCAGAAGGTCATTTTCCAGCTTTCCTAAAGCCAGACCACCATGGGAACTACCAAGAGCCACGTAACATTAAACTAAAAACAGCTTTGCATGGACAAAGTCTTCAGCCCACAGTAGGCAAAGTTGTTTTTCTCCCCATGTTTTATAACCTGAAAGAAAGTGTTATACTTCACTGCTCTCTCATTTTGCGTTAGAGAAAAGGATTCAAGAGGAAAAGGACTGTGTCTGCTTTATGAAAGATGCAAAGGGTTAGGACACATTTTGTCTTTTTTTTTCATTATCTGCCACCCAGGATGTTAGAGGAAATGTTTCCCTGACAGGGTTACCTGCCTGAGTGAATTCTTCATTGCTAGGACACAGAAGAGCAGGTGTGCAGAACAAGCTCAGGAAATTCCAATAGAAATGGTTATTTGCCTTTGAATGCATCAAAGCTTACACAGTGGGGTGTGTGAGGGAAACAAATGTATTTTAGCATTGGTAAGAACGGGGGGAGGAGGGATACAGGGGCAACAAACGTGAACAAGCACTCCCACTTAAAACTGCATTAATTCACATGTTATAATAATTGCATGGACCTCTTCAAATACAAGCTCATGCAATTACTGTACAGATGAACTGGATAAACGCTTTCAGCACCTCTGCAGCACAAGACAATCTAGTGTAGGCAGTCAAAATCAACACCATTTCCGTCACCTTTAAAAAAGCTGGCTTCATCAGCCTGTGTGGGATTGAAGAATACATTAACACAGTGTATCAAGATGTTGGCATGCATGCCCAATCTGCAGCAGTCAACAACACTTAGAAGGGTCCCACAAAACCTTTTCTATTTTAAGGCCTGTTAATAACATGCCATGTCAGGCAAGGTTAATATCAGGACTGAAGCAGGAATCCACTGTGATCCAGCTAAACCATCCAGCTGTGCATGATCTGTGGAGAAAAGAGGCGATTTTGGTGAACCCATTTCAGTTCTAGTAAAAACAGCTATCAAGGGCCAGGCAATGTGGCGTTTGAGTGAGGCTTGGGTCAACAAGTGAAATACATGGTGTTTAACTTTGTCTTCAATGGAGAGTAGTAATCATGAAAACACCATGCAATCTGACATAATAGCAGTCTTTGCTCAAGTGTGGCTTAGGGCTAAAATGCAGAAGTCAAAGTTAACATGCATCTGACTGAGCAGTAAGCTTGCAATGTGCCCTTTTCAGCATCAGATTTTACAGAAGCAGTCTCTACCTGCTATCTGTAGCTAGCATAGGCAAGCATGGTAAATAAAGAAGTGTGGTAAAGCATGGTAAATAAAGAAGAACTGTGGTAAAGCATGATAAATCCACATAGTAGAAGAATGAGAACAAAAATGACAAAAACGACTTTAACATTGAAAACATCCTTCTTTGAGGTGAAAATGAAGATTGCCTCTCTCTTTCTCATGTTCAGAGTGCTTAGAGATTACAGTCAAGCCATTGATTATGATTTTCTTACCACCAAAGAGGTCTATTCTGCTGGGACTATGCAGTACTACAAGAGTGTCTGATGAAATAGCGATGAAATTGATAAGCCAAGAGCATGTCAATTAAATGGGAAAATCAGGGGACAGTGTAGTAAGTGCAGAAAGAAATAGTAAAAGCATGGTAAAGCATAGTACGTCACAATAAGTAGTATTTTAAAGTCTATATAGCACGGTTGAATGATGTATCTGCTGCATTTATGTACATTGTGACCAAAATCCCATACCCTGCTAATGGACCAGTTTACTGGTTAGTTTACTGGTTAGAACAGGCAGCATGTCGCAATTCACTTGTGCTAGCCTTGGATGAGACTAATTATAGCGACAGATGGGGGGTTTTACATTTCCTTAAATATTTTAGAATAGAAAATTTAGGTTTTTGTCTCTCATGGCTTAACTCGCAAGCTCTAATACATTAAGAAGCACTTGTTATGGTCGCCAAGGTATGACAGTGCCTCTGCTGTGCACAGTTATACATGTGAGTCTCTAGGATTGGTTGTGTAATTGCAGAGTCAGATTTTGGAAGGGAGCAGAGAAGAGAAGTTTCCGGATTATCTTACCAAGGCTGCAAGCTGCTATAGGTTACTTCACGGGCACCTGGCACAGAGATACAAAAACATGGTAGCTCCAGAAAGGAGTGGCAAGGAATTTTAAATCATATTCATGTTTCCACAGTAGCCTGTACATAATGTAAAATATATTTCATTATAAAAATTAGCATAGTATTAGCATGTGTGCTTCCATTCTTAATGTATTTTACCTTGCTAAAAAAATTATTGAAAGAAGGGTGAAGCCCACTATACATATTGAGATAAGTCTATAGGTCTATAGTGAAGTGATAGGCAGGCACCGTGCTCCTCACAGACCGTTCATGACCCAGTGGTCCGCAATAACATTTTATGTGAAACCGACACCCAGTGAGAAATCTGAAATACATGAATGTAATGTCCCTTTCCGTTGTACGTTTGGTTTGTGTTTTCAGTGTGTTTGTCTTTTTAATCTTTATTAACAGCTCATTTTTCCCCCCCACCGACACCCAGTGAGAAATCTGAAATACATGAATGTCCTTTCCGTTGTTTTGTTTGTTTGTTTTCAGTGTCCTTGTCTGTTTTATCCCCCCCCCCCCCCCCCCCCCCCCAGTGGCTGAGGAAGTATCATGCTCCAGAAAGAGAAAATCAAATAACAGGACAGGCCTCAAACTATGACTACTGAGAACTTTCTCTCTGGCTGTTGACAATGACAGCTTTAGTTTGGGATCCTCCTGTTGTAAACATGACAGAAAATTATAGTAAAGGCACACCAGTAGGAAGCCGTCGACAGGCATTTCTCCTCAGTAATGCAGCTTGTCAGGCTTCATTGAAAAATCAGGACCACTCCTACAGATGAATGCAATTTCTTCTCCTGTTTACACAAGCATGCTTCCGTTCTCTGCCTCAGTCGTACTACCTTTGCAGGTTTGTAATGCAAGAGATCTGTGAGCTGTTTAATTGGCTATTGATCCAGTGCAACTGATATTCTTGTAACTACACAGCTTCCTGAGTCCAGTCATAAATCTGTGAGGCACAGGGAATGGGGGTACAATGCAAGACTAGAACAATTACTCAGGCAGGAAGACATAACGGCATCTTGTTTTTATCGATGGGAATGCAATTCATTTCCAGTGAAAGGCTGCGGCCAGTAATGAGCAGAGCAAAACAGAAAAAACTTGCATTAAATTCAGAGGGCCTGTTGTCTAGAACACGCTGCCAACTTTAATTGCATTCCCTGCCAATTTCAATGTGATGCGCTGCCAACTCCGTCACCTTTAAGCCTCAGCTGTTTGCTTACAGTAACACTGCATGTAATTGTTTTTCTTTCGAAAAAAATGATCTTGTCCATGCATACAAATACAAGTATACTTACAATTGCGTCAAAGGGCACTGCAATTAAGTAAATGCATAGTGACTATGGCCCAGTGTATTTAAAGTTAAGGTTAAATTATATTATATTAAAATTAATTTAGGTGGATTTGATTAATCAGTCAACAAACTTTTCGATTGATTAACGCTAACTTGTAGGATTGATTGGTCAATCTTTAATCGGTTAAAAGCCCTAATTTAAAGAAGTACAAATACTGTCCAGTTTAAACACCGTTTTGGGTAGGACTTGGACACAATGCAACATTCATAGCAGCATCATAAGGGCTACATAATATTATGTAACCATACGCATAATCCTTCTTAATCTGTTTGAAACCTGGCCCAATATGCTTATGAGAATCCTTTTGCCAAGTGTGTCGTCATTACATTTGTTGCAATATCCCAACAAAATTATATTATTTAACAGATCTCAAAAACAACAGTATGAATGCAGGGAATTATGGATTATGAATGAAGGGAAAGTTAACCCTACAATTAATATGCAGGGTTAACAATTTTGGTATAAGAAATTATTTAGCAATGCACTTGGCACTGATTTGCTTTCACATTTTGATTCTTGCCAGGGAGTGAAAGAGTGAAGTGAGTATCTGCCATCCAGATTTAGTTTCTTTTGTCTTTTTTATGTCTTTATTGGTATATATACTACAGTATATATGTGGTCATTAGGGAAACATAATGAGAGGTAAAACCAAGCGAGAGAGTCAGATAAAGTTTCTGCTACCGTGTAGATAATTGAAAGTAGCGTCTCCAGTGAAAGATGTCGCAGCCAGCACAGGCAGGACAAATAGCTGCCAGGTGTAAATTGGAATTTTTCAATCCTTTAAAGTGCTAGGTTTATAAAAGCAAAGAGAAACGCGGTACGGTATGTGTGTGAAATATAAAAGTTATTTTAGGGTCCTTTATTCTTGTTTTTGTTTCGATTCACTTTTCTGATTACATCCTGGTGCATTTTAATTAGTTAAATGCACCCCAGTGACCTTAGCAGGTAACAGTGATGTGTACAGTCAGTCAAGGCAGTGTTTGGAGATCTTTCATTCGCCTGATTTCCAGACAGTGCGATAGCTGTAATGGAAACAATGCTCATTTCCAAACCCACATACCATTTGATTCCTTTCCAAAAGTAAATGCCAGTTTGCCCAGCTGTTCACTGAAGACCCTGCTGAGCTGTGCAGTTCTATTATAGAGTGCTGTGAGAAGTAACAATGCAACAGAGCCAGATTGAATTGTCCAGCTATACAGAAGTTCATACTTGCATGTACCCTCATCACACCCTAAGAAAGTGTTCGAAGCTACACAAAGTGCTTGTTGTTTTGTTATCAGAGGCATTCCATGTTAATTTAAAGCTTGCATTTTTAAACTGCAGATTGTGATTGAAGATTCTCCCACCCCCACACAAAAAAAACTGTACAAACCATCCAGAGAAACACAATGTCTTCTTGGTGTGTTTTTCTACTTACTTTGCTCTGCTGATAATGCCATTGCAGATCCAAACGAGCAACCAAACGAGCAAGATGGGCCGAATGGCCTCCTCTCGTTTGTAAACTTTCTTATGATCCCTGAACGTTTCGCAGACAGGTTTGAATCAATAATGCCCCCAGGACTGGGTAGTTAGACAAGACCAATTTAAATTTAGTTCATTTTATGAAGCCGCTGGATGCAGTCTCAAAGACAGGCCGCTTGCCTTGTAGCAAGATTTTCATTCATGATGTTTCAGAGTTTCTGTCTCAAAATCCACAGTGATGATTTTAAATCTCAAATAGCAAGTGACCTCTGACCTCTATAATTAAATGAAGCTGCACTGGTTTTTCGGTGTGCAGTGGGTTCCATTTTCTCCATTATCTTTTCAGTGTACTTTTTTAAAATTAACTTCAGCCATTTCAAAACTGAATCATAGAAATAAACAGCAAGAGGTAGAGTGAAATTAGGTGTGTTTGCTATAAAGAAAACAAGCTTGCTTTATTGCAGTAAAGCTAGATGGAGACCATGCTACAGCAGGCAAAGACATAGCTTTCCTAATAAATGAGAGACTGTCAGTCTCCACGGCCTCCCTGTTAGCATGAAGCAGCCTACAGAGTTGCCCACAGCCAGTTGTAGTGGTTTTGTGATGAATACCAGCTGGATCTTTACAGTTCTGGTGTTCACCATGGATTGCATCCACAACCTAGACATGGATTTCCCCAGATAGAATTCAATTCAGGTGGATTCAATTAAATTCTCTGGAAAAACTTGCTGTGGCTTATCCCAAAGTGTTATAGGTTGTTCAAATCAGCCCCTAGGTGCCACTACTTTGAAGAATTGACACTTCTGTATTTCAGAGTGGAATATCATAATAATATACTTTGTTGTCTTTGCATACTGCTTTTAATATGTGTGTATTTTTATGAAAGCAGTTTTTTTTTTCCTCAAGATTTAATACATATGAAAAATGATTGAGTTCAATGAAATTAAAATCTGGCAATACTATGAATGCTTTACTCCTTCAGTTTCCATACCTTTCACAAATGCAGTTTCAGATACAGATCCTTGATCCCTATAGTCTCCCTCGCTCTCATTCAAATAAAGAGACACACTCCTGCTACCAGATTTATTAAGTATGATCACTATAGCAAGTGACATTTTAAATAAGGTAAAAACTGTAGAATGAAACACAACTGCCTACACATGGATGCTGTGTGAGTACACTCTTGAATACTGTAGCCAGAGGGCGTTGCAGGTTATAGTCTTTTGAAAAGGCCATAGCTACAGCAGCCCCCAATCCAGGTAGCTTCTTTGTCTTTTTTTTAGATCAGTTTATATTCCATTATATGGTAATTAAATGCTTGCATATCAGAAATTGCATTGCAGGCAATGAAAATCAATGCAGTCCCAATGCAGACAATGACACATATCACAGGTGTCAGGATTGTAGCTTGACTAAATAGTTATGATAATTATGATATGTGATCCATGCTATTTCTTTCCTGGCAGGGGTAACATGGTGTTAACAAACATGGTGTAGAATGTGATCATAAAAGTCACTTGATCATATTTGCCCGACAGGTCTCAGTGAATAACTGTGAAGTAGATCAACGCACAGACCCATAAGGTTTATGATCTGAAAAGCAACACAGCAAACCTTTACATCAAAATAGTGCTTAGCAATTTTTATTAGCTTTATTACCTTGTAATGCCTCTTCTTTATTGCTGAAAATCTTTTGTTACTTCACTTGTTTTTTGGGGATATGACAAATGCAACACTACAGATAAAAGGCTGCTTCCTCGTTCTTTTGCTATAGGTCATACAGTGCAACTAGACTGAGATTGAACAACTGCAAGTTACATTCTCAGGTTCAATCAACAGCAAATTTTCATCAACAGTGTGGTCTTTGAGATATCTGCATATACTAAATTAAAGTATAAGATACAAGCGAAGAATCAGTACTAATAGGAAGTAAAATGGATTTTAAAACCTGGGTTACCGCTCCTTCAAAGTGTAAATAAAAAGAGCAGTGCCAGTTCAATGGTCTTTGTTCTGCAGCACAGAGAAACTGTTTGCAAGCTAGCTGTAAACAACGTTTGGAAAACATGAAACAGCCACTCAATACAGAACATCAAGGTTTGGAAAAGATGAAAAGAACCTTTCAAAATGGCACTTATTCTAACACAGTTACTTTATGAGTTTGGCTAATTTCTCTGGACGGTGTATGAAAGAGAATCGAACCCTGGCATCATGTCTGTTGCATGATAATGAGCTTGTAGGATGGGATGGGGGTGTCTGCTGCTCTCAGTGGAGTAGTGGCAATTTCCAGCTCTAGTACACGGGTTGTTTCCACGGCAACAGAGAAGTCTACCATTCGAGCGGAGAAACTGACACAGATAGAAAAATGTAAACAGAAGTGGAATGTGTGGTAAAAATTGTCAGATAAATTGCACGTTTTTTATACAGCATGTTCCCTCTATCACTGCTTATAGGATAATCTCTGATTTCTTCACTTTAGGTAGACAGCAAGCCATTAAAGTGTTTTCACAGACTCCCAGTCTCTCAGCCCCCCCCCTTGTCATACCTTCCCTGTCTCTATCCTTATTTTGAAATTCACAGCATATGTGTTTAGACAGATGCTGTTGATTTTTGATGATTTCAGTGTTTGTAAACACAATGTTTTTATGGCACACCAATCCATAGTGATAATTTGTAACTGCTGCAGGATGCCACTGCCCCCTATCTCTAAGATTCATAAATGCTGTTTGTTTTTATAGAATACAGCCTCTTAAACTGGGGCTTTCCACTTTTGTACAGTTTTAATATTCATGGCAGGCAAAATGTGTTTGGAGAAAATACAGAATTATCACCATGTAATTTTGCTGCAAGGTGTTTTTGATTTGCCATGGGATGCCACTGACAAATGTTTTGTATGGTGGCATTCTGTATCCACACTGAGGATCACTGTACCATCAAACTAGCATGAACTGCAGACCAAGGACCCCTTTTAAATTCCCAAAATACGCAGCCAACATTATGAATTCTCCCAATGATAAGTTGAAGCATTAGAAATGATAGCAGTGTTCTAAGTTTAGCACATGTGTCAAATGATAGTGAATAGTTCTGAAAAAAAGACACCTGGGGCTGTAAAGTGCATTAGCTGTGATTTAATGAGGATGCACAGTGCACCTTCATGTTGTCTATTGCTAAAAGACTGAAAAAAAGGACTAGACACACCTCTAATAAAGCCAGTCTCATTATAATCTGCATGAATGAATGCTGTCATTCTAATTCAATACAAGCTTTGCCCCTACCCCCACCCCCCTTTCTAACCTGTCAGTCTGAGTTTAGTACAGAAGAAATGGGACCGTGAACGGTGTCAACATCATCCAATCTGCTGTAGCGCCGAATGAAATCAGAGCTTCACGGTTCAGTGAAGATAACTCAGCAGACAGATGGTGTTGCTGCTCATAATTGCTTAGAATCCCAGTGATCTCACCTAGTTCTAGAGGAAAGCTGCTAGAGAGATCAGTAAGTGTTCCTGAGCATGCAAAGCTGATGAGCTTTGTGCACGCCCACACTTTGTTTAAAGAAAGCGCTAACATCAGTAGTCATGTGAGCGTGGTTCAAATCCTGGCCCACAGTAAGTGCTGTATTGACCTCTTAGCATTAGCACTGATCCCCCTTGTCTATGTGATAAAAAAGTAAACTGTTTCTTCCTGGTATCTTATCAGATCCGGCATGGTAGGTCACATGGCCTGATTGCAGCTACACCATTGGTGTGAAACTGGGCGACAGCACAGGAAGTGATTTCATACCAGGAACTAGCAGAACATTTTACCTGGATTGCTTTGTCTGGGCTGCTAGACTTTCAAAAGGGACTTTATCTCTTTTGACATCTATAAACTGCTTGACAATTTAATAAAAATAAGGAAATAAATTAATAAACATACTAACAACAAGGGCACTAGTGGTGTCAGCATTAAAAAAGCTACTCTAGCTTCCTCTGTCTCACACTCTGAATATAGCGCACTGCTGCAAAACAGTGGAGTTCAGTGGAGGTCACTATCATGGGTTGCGGATACACTTAGACAAGTCAGTATTTATCAAAAAAAGAAATGACCCTGAGTTCCCTGTTTGTGACTGTTTAATATTCACAGATTTTGTTCCCTGTCATGCTTGAGGAGATGTCTATTACACACAGGTTGCAAAATGCAGGACCAGGACTCCGGCCTCTAAAAATTGTTTTCTGTGCCGATTTATCTATAGTATGATACAATTTTCTTACAGCATTGTTGGGACATAACAATGGATTAGCTAAGACAAGACCCAGAAAGTTACCAAAACACAGTGCAAGTCTCTGCTTTTACAAATCCTATTTTGTTTTCAGCTCTAATAGAACTGGCATGGACCCTGATAACAATATGGTGATATCAGGCAGCAGTCTCTTCGAGGGTTCTGAACGGGTCATTAATGTCCCGATGGAAGTGTTTTAATGTGTTGTAAATCGCTTTACAGCAGCCAATTACTGTCATGTTAGCCTGGGAGCAAGAACGACAAGGACTGGATTAGAATGAAGAGCATGGCTGCCAGTCCTTGAGTAGCATTAGTATGGGCCAAAACAATCCCATCTTTAGTTTTGAATGCTTAACATAAATGATAACATTGTTACCCTTATGTTGCTCCAAGGACCCAAATAAAATTGTATTTCAGATGATAACATATGCCGGTATTGATTTCTTTTTTTCATTTAACATTGGAACTAGTAAACCAAGAAAAACACACACCCTTCATCATTTTCTTTTAACCAAGACTCTTTATACAGCCACTTTGTGTTTCCTGTAAACCCTAGACTAATACAAGCATTAACATGCTTGTTTTTTCCATTGTAACAGCAATGAGGCTATAGTGGAGAGTAAAGTGGTGATGAAGAACCTCCAGGTGACTGAAGAGCTCAGTGCAGTTCCATTGCCTTTGTCTCAATGCAATAGAAAGGGACAGAGATGAAACCGTGTGTCAGCCTGTGATCCCAAAGGAAGCTCCTGCAGCCAGGGCAGTGGCACTAAAGAAGCAACTGGGCAACCACGGGCTGAGCATTCACAGAGGAAGAAAAAACAAACAGAAGTCAGGCAGTAAACAGCCACTTCAACCCCATGACCAAAGAGGTTTCATGAAAGTGCTGAGTTTGCCATAAAACTGGTGTAAGATAGAAAAGAAACAGTTTGTATTACATTGTGTTTGAATGAATGTACAGTTGCATTTGCACTGTGGTCATAATGGAAAGCGATCTTTATACATGTTGTACAGTATGCAAGTGAAGCCACTTTTTGGTTGCATGCTGTAAATATCATGAAAAAGGTAACCTTGTGGATACACCCCCCCTGCCGCCCTTGTGGTAAGTTCACACAAAGCAGAGCAGTCAGTCTGTGTAGCAAAGTGCTGAGCCTGACTGCTCAGCAGAGGTTTAGTGTGTCACAGCAATTACAAAGGCAGGTTCGAGAGAGAGAGCCAGGAGGGGTCATTGTTGGTGTACTTCGACTCTCTTCCACCGAACGCTACCGCTGCTTGCTATTCCTTATTAAATATTAATCTCATGGTCATATTAAGACTGTAATCCCTGAGACTATATGTACTGTATCACATCCTCCCATAGTGAGTTTGTCGCTCCACACTCTACTGCAAGCACTTGGCTTTTCCTGCTTTAACAGTGCAGTGCTGCAGGTATGAACCTTTCAAGCCCACAGCATTACGTTTTTTTTTTTTGTTTTTTTTTTTTTTAATTAAACCAATTTATATACATCACTTTTTGTTTTGTACTTGAACGCGTAGTTTAACAGTCACTGCATGATGCAAATATCCATTTCATTTGTAGTTGGTAAGAAGTTTTTGGTCCCACTTTGACAATCATTCATCAATTGAAACCCATGAAAAGCAAGTACTTAACAGCTCTACAAGGGTGACGGCAGGCAGTTTCCATCAGTTTCCACTCTGCAATCTCAAAATCAATTACATAAGCAATTTAACTTTCTGAACCTGGCTCTACTGACTCACTTTGCAGCCTGCGTGGTTCTCCTGATTTTGAAACCAAGACTGTAAGAAACTAGATTTGAGCGGTTTACCTTCCCAAGAAAACATTATATCTTGTTAGCTAGTTAAAAGAAACAAGCAGTGTAACAGATTAGTGTAGCAGAACTTAAAATGCAATGCAACCCATACGCATTTATTTATTGGCCTTCAAAAGATTGAAGCTGAACTTTGAAGCCCTAGCTACAATTGGGTTGGACAATACTCAAGCACAAAGCATGCAGAGCCAGGACCAGGGTCTGCAGGAATACTAGGAAGCCTAGTTTTGGCAGCTGCAGTTTGAGTGTTTGGTAATCCAAGACCCCAGCCTCTGTCAGCACCTTGCTTCCTTTAGAAACCTTGTCATGTGAGAGAGACATAAAGAGATTAAAGATTAACAGGCCGGTTACATCACTCCACTCTGGTCCAGGGGGGACCTTGCTTTGAAACATCATGCAAAACGTTCTTAAGCAAAGCCCTAAGCAGTTTACAAGGCCTGCTACTCACCCATGCACTGGGTATTGTTACTCTGTATTTCCTCACCAGATACCCCCACCCCCCTGCACACATGCTCACTGGGTCAAACACAATCGACAGCTGGCTGGTACCAGACTCCAAGGTCACGCCACAGTTGTCGCTGGCATCCTGTCACAGCATTGAAAGAAAGGATGCAGTGCAGTGAGATTAGACGCAGGTTTGAAACAGGTGCAGCCTCATTACATATACTGTACTGATTAACTGACCGCAGTGAAAAGGCAGAAGGCAGTCTGCCATGTTTACAGCTTGTGTATGCAAGTGTATAGCTCAGCTTTAATGGAGAAAGGTTTTACAACCTCTTTTTCAGGCAGGGGGTACCTGGTTGTTTTATTGCATGAAGACTGTTCGCAAGTCCATTTCATCTTTCATTGTACCCCTGCCTCAATAACCAAACTCACAGTACATGTTTTGTAAACAGGTTGAATACCAATAAATGCCGATGCCTGTTTGACTTTTTTTCTGTTCTATTTCCACGCTTAGCATGCATACAAGTGAAGACACCAGCACTTCACAGTAACATTACCGGTTAGATTTTCCTTGCTCTTAATGATAGCCAGTTTTGCCTGACCTAAAAGGAAATTGGCTAGCTAGACTTGACCATTTTTTTTTATTTTCCCTATAGTACGTTACTCCAAAAATAAAAAGTTTCACAAAAAGAGAAACCCAGGACCCTACAGAACATCAATCAATATATAGAACAGAGGCTGTAGTCTGGACAAATAGAAACAATGAAAAAACATTTCTCTCTGCGAGCAATATACACCATGTCATCCACCCCAGGCTGATGGTGTCATCTAGGCCGAAGCTACTATAGTTATAAATTGATCCATCAGCTGCTGCGTTCCACAGTCTGTGGGGTGTGATCTGTTCTGTTGTAGATGGTGAAATAGTGTTTAAAGGAAGGGGGGAGGGGGGGGGTCAATATGTTTCGATTGCCTAGGGTAACCTTTTTGCACTCATTTCCTGAAGACTGTTAACAATGAGAATTCTGCAATTTTTGTTTGAAACTGTATTTAAAAATAATTTGTTACAACAAAAGGTCTTTCGCAAAATGTAATTCAAACATATGCAAGTGAAAGGGGATACAAATCCAAAGGTACTGGAATAAGGATTTTCCAGGGTTAAAGTTTTATGTGAAAATGTAAATGATGTCCAAGTATCTATGCCAGTAATAGTTATTAATAGTCTCGATAAGACGTGTCCTTTTTCCTATCTGGGGCGTTTGCATTCTCAATCTCTTCAAATGTTCAATGAAACAGTGGCCGCATTTTTATTTGGTCATAAATCACAATGGCACTATGAATGCTGTTATTCAATGCACAAGGAGAACACGAGCAAGGCATGCCAGGGGTTTTTACAGAGGAGGACATTTAATAACCTTATGCTCCGTCATGGATTATCACTGCAACAGGTGTGGCTACTGAAAGGATAAAAACACAATCCCTTCACATTCAAACCCAGGAAGAAGGGTTTCCAAGGCAGTTACAGCACCATTCCCGTCATTTCTGAGGAAAGCATATATGGGTTAGGGTGTATAGGAAGCTCAACCACCCTGTGCTATTGTGAAGATCAAAACATTGAAGAACACTAGATTTTTTTTTATTTGCAGATACGCGAGGGCAAGCTTAATCAATCATTTGCGCGAGGGCAAGCTTAATCAATCATTTACGCAGTGGAGCAGCTGAGCATACGTTGCTGTCCCTGCTGGACGTGCAATCCATTGAAGAATGCAACTGACTGGATCTACAAATCCATCACCAGCCATCCCTTTGGGGGTTCCCAAGGCAATATAGTTGTGGAAATCCATCGATTCTGCTACCAGCAGGACGGGAATCACAGTCTCACATCGACGTGGACGGCTTTCTAACTTCAATAACCCCATCTTCTGGTTCACGTAGTGATTGGTAACAAAGTCCTACTTGTATTGTGTTGCAGAGTGCATGTTGTGTATTAATTGAGAATACATATACTTTGAATAAAAAATATAATAATAAAAATAATAATAATAATAATAATAATCCCAACATGCAAAATAATTAAATACAGTATACCATACAATTCATTAAGATTTATTTTAAATTTACAAAAAGCAAGATGACAAACGTTTGATTTTCCATATCCTCAGGCACAATTTCTCTTTTACATGGCTTGTACTTTTTAATACGGTGGTAGACAAAATAATGGGGAAAAACTGGTTTATCACACACAGCATTCACAGAAATGCTCAACACAAAACCACATTTGCGATTAATTGCTACACATGAAGTCAGCTCAAACCATTATTCAAGTCCTGATAATAACCACAAGTACACTTTTTTTTTTTTTTTTTTTTTTTTTTTTTTTAAACAAAGCCACAGTAGCTCAACTATTCATAAAAAGATGCTCCTTTGCTTAAATTTAGGATAGAAACGAGGTTGTTGTTTTGACTCTACTACTACTACTACTACTTGCTTGAACTGATAGAGGGAAAAAAACGTTGCCATCCTTATTATGAAGCTTGCATTTTTACATTGGCTTCTCATATTGCATGAGGGGACTGTGCGTGATCAAACAGAACAATTACCGAAATGACATTTACCATTGTTTAACACAGTCACATAGTACTGACAGACCAAAAATGTATTGATTAAAAGTGATTTCTTAAATACACGCACACACAAACATTCCACAAAAGTTGCAAGCGGTTCAGAACACACGACTTTCCTACAGCAAGGTGAAATGTACATGCTTGTTGTACATTTTAGATACATCCAAGACACAAATACAATTTGCCTTCTACCCTATTTAACCCAAGAGTTCCATAATCCAGTACACTTACACAGAATAAACCGGTCCTTACTTTCGTGAAAGACTGGGGAAAAATATAAAAGAACAAATCGATCGTGCCGCAGTTCAATCCAGTTTGTGAAGTTCAACTGGAATGGTGAATCAGCTCAATCAGCACCACTGACCTGCACCTGCTTGCTGTGGAGTGTTCAGTTCCAATGTGCTAGTCCAAGGGCAGATTCCTAGCTGTGCTCCAGTCCAGTCATTTCCAATTAAACACAGATCCAGTTACATGTTAGTTTGTCTGTTTTTTATAAGGTAGGGTTGAAAGACAAAAAAACTTCGGAATTCAACATCTCCAACTCCTGACTGGTTCAATTGCTCTACTAGAATCGTCACTGTTGGAACCTCGTTTCTGCTGCACCCTGCTGTTAATACATGGTATGATTAATGTGTCTATTCAACTACATGACACTGCAAGAGTTCAATGTAATGCACTTTCTTTTCTCCCTGCATCAAAAGGAGGAGGACTGGAAGAAAGAAAGAAAGAACATATTTTATACTTTCTGAATGCTTTTATAAAACAATTTCCAAAGCCCCCTTTCCCTTAACCATAAGTGTGTTTGAAATCGCTAAAACATTTATTGTCACAATCGATAGGTAGGATACAAGATACTAATTTTAAGTAAAAGAAGGATGACAGATAACCAAGATGATAGTGAACAAATACAATCAAGTGGCTGAATTTTAGTGAACTGAATTTGAATGACAGTTTAAGCTGGGAAGGTCAGGACTGTTAAAAACACACAAACACACAGACCCCCTGACCACCCCCCCCCCCCCCCCCCCCCCCCCAGAGCGCCTGTCCTCTAATCATTTTGTTCCAGGATGTAATGTACTCCTATTTTAAGAACAAAAAATAGCCGCACAGCTGTCCATGTTGCAAAAGTGGAACAAAACCACTCTGTAGCTCATTTCTACATCCGTCTCATTGTGTAAAATTTTTGTGCCCTTTGAAATTTGCCTGGGAAAATACAGAAGGATGCTAAACAGGTCATTTTCAATGGTCAAACAAATTGTATATTTCAGGACATGATGAAATATCAGCCTCCTAGAAAAATACGTCCATCCAGTAATCCCCTTAGGTTCACACCCAGAGAAACCATTGACATGATCGCCAGGCTCAAGGCAGTAGAGGAACACCTATTTTTGGCAAGTGAACTGTTTCAGTACCACAGACCAGTAAAGAGGTTTGAGGAAGATGCTGCGGAACACTTATATATCCCAACATTGTTATAACTTGCAGCACAAAACACAATGCATTTCATTCCTATAGCATCTTAGTGTTGAACTGGTAATACAAAGATGTTTTAATGAAGCACCGATCCTGTCTTTGTAGGATCTTTACAAACTGCTTAACAGAAAAAAGAAAAAAGAAGACACAAAAATGAATTCCCCAGGCCTCTTTGTAGTCTAACATGAGCAGGAAAAGAAATGACTTAAGTTAAAATGAGCTTGTTTTTAAAAATTAAAATTAGGTTATCTTCTCCACATATTGTGTAACCCTTCCCTCCTATAATGTAGCTTTACAAACAGCAGTAACGCTGTGATTATAGTAGCTGTACAATCAGCAGTAGGCGCTGTGATTACAGCACGCAGCGGCTGTTGAAGAGCTGCTCTATAACAGTAGGATCAGCAAGAGTGGAGATATCGCCCAGGTCCTTGTCATTCCGGGCAATCTTGCGCAATACCCTCCTCATGATCTTGCCTACAAGTAAGAAGAAGCACAAAGTTCAAATTTATCCTTGCAGGTCCCTTTTTTATTTACTCATCTTTGGTTTACTGGATCCAAATATTTGTATTCCTCATTTCTAATGTATATTGATTTTAAAACATGAATATAAAAATAGGCTTTTAATAAAAAAATAATCTAGTCTAATAATACGTATTAGTCTTTATATTATTACTAAAATATCAGAAATATAGTATAGATATATATATATATATATATATTATATCTAAATATATATATATATATATATATATATATATATATATATATACTAGCTTCTGCCAGCTGCCCATATATATAAAAAACTATTCTGTCTTTAAACACAATTTTCTGCAATCACCCTAGACACTGTCCACTAACTAGTCACGAAACACATATTTAAAATCATATACACACTTCTGAGCAGGTATTTTCTTCTGAGCCTGAATTTAACCCCTACCTGACCGTGTTTTGGGTAACCCAGGTGCGTTCTGTATATAGTCGGGGGTCGCAATGGGTCCAATCTTCTCTCGGACTGAAAAAAAAAAAAAAAAAGTGCTGTTTAGGACAATAAATTCAGACAACAAAAAACATTTTGGATACGAGATGCTTTCTCTACAGGTAGTTTCGTACACGTGCTCGATAATCTACCTTGTTTTCTGAGCCCTGCCTCCAGTGCTTCGGTGTACTCTTGCCCGTCTTTCAGCGTCACGAAGCAGTAAAGACACTCCCCCTTGACGTCGTGAGGGTGGCTGACGACAGCTGCCTCTGCCACCGCCGAGTGCTCAACCAGCGCAGACTCCACCTCGGCAGTGCTCAGCAAATGACCTGAACACAGGACAGAGCTAAAGACATGCTTCTGAGCCTTACAGGGGATGATCTAAACGGACTTTAAAATAGACAGCGAACACTAAAGTAAAACTCTGTAACAACATGTAAAGCCCAGTGCAGAGCCCCATTTTAATGATTTCATAGATTTGTATTATTTATTGGTCTTTCACACATATGCCTTCTGAAACCAGAGCTTCAGTGACAACCTGATGAAAGACCACACAAATGAACCCTGCAGTAGTGCCGAGTCCCTGTCAGAAGAGGAACAACTCACGACCTTCAAGTAGCATAGGTGACTCACCAGAAACGTTCAGCATGTCGTCTATCCTTCCAGTAATCCAATAGTATCCATCTTTATCCCTCTTACAGCCTAAAGAAAAAAAAAAAAAAAAAAAACATTTTATTAGCTATTTAAAAAAAGAAAAAACTATTCGATAAACATTGTCTTCTTACAGCCGCATTTTGTCAGACAGTAGGCACAATGTTACCCTAGTGGGACTACAGCAGAGTGATGCTGGTTTATGCGGTATTGAGGACAGGTCCAAATAACATCTGGAAAAGTTTACTGCATGAACTTAAAGGTCTCCAAAACATTTCCCGCCCCATTCTTACCATCTCCTGTAACATAGTACCCTGGGAATTTCTTGAAGTAGGTGGTCTCAAACCGCTGGTGGTTACCGTAGACTGTCCTCATGACTCCGGGCCATGGCTGCTTGAACACCTGCAGCAATGGCAAGAACAAAATCAATGAAAAAAAAAAAAAAAAAAAGACAAAAAACACTTAAGAATGAAATTACACATTTCGACAATGACTGGAAAACTAATCTAAAACCTCCACTTGCAAACATGGAGAGAACTTCCTTGTAAAGAACACGACATGTTCATATGCAATACCCCCCCCCCATGAAAAAAGTGCAATAATGTATTCATCCAGTAGGGGATGCTGATGAACAAGAAACCTTAGTCCTGCAAGTTTACATCCTTCATTTCTTTACAGTATGTAAAGTGCATACACTGCATCCACTGACACAGTGTGGGCCAGAATTATACACCAGGGATGGCCATCCATAATGAATAAGTCCACCTGTATACTCGAAAAGACACAGAAAAAGGATTCCCACCCCTGCTGTTCCAAAGCAAGACATCTTAGTCAGATTACCAGATATCCTTCAGCTTCTCCTTCCAGTTCCTCCCCAGATTCATTGAGGATGGCAGGAACCACTCCAAAGAATGGGAACGTCTGGAAAACAACAGGGCACCGCTGCTTTCAGAAGAACTCAGAAACACACACACACGGAATACAATACAAAGACAATACTGAGATCTAAATGCTGAGTGTATTCAGACTTCTAAACCAAGGTTAACGATGCAATGCTACAGTGGCAATGAAGTCCTGAACCTTTAAATGCTAAACTGACCTTTTGAGCATTTTTACAAAACACAAACCCCTGGCACCACCCTTTTACAGTGCTGCGGGCAGGAGCCATAGCTGGAGACTGTGCCGTTTGAATGGCATGCAGCTGAATTAAAAGGACCGCAGACCTTTGCGCAGTTGCCCATAATGCCATGCGTCTGGAAGGGTTCCAGTTTGAGGTAGTAATTAGTAGGTCAAGAGGTCAAAAATCGAAATGAACCAGGAGATTACTATCCCAGTCCTGTAAAGACATAACTATTTGACACAACCCTTTTATCACTGGAATCCACCCAGGGTGTTTACGGGCAAATGCGTAAAGCTGGCATTTCAAAGATAAAAAGAAACATACCGCTGACCCTGGTTTCATGGGCGTGGCAGCAGGAAGAGGAGTCATCACATGGCCTCCCTAAAACACACGCAGCTTGGTTAGCACCGTCTGCACCAGGGGTATGATACAAGTCTGAGGTTATGAGGTCAGGCACTCTGCTTCCCTCAGCAGCTGTCTCATCACTGACATTTAAAATTGGTGAACGTTGAAACAGAAAGGTCAACTGCATAGACTCTGAGTATACCACACCAATTATACATACAGAGTGTCCTTCATGCAGAGGAATCCCAGGACTCTTTACAAAAATAGTTCCTACAAAGCTACATTTAAACAAAAGCCTGATCAAAAATACCTTCAAATATGAACCAGCTCAGCCCTCCTAATTATACTGGGAGGAGAACTCTAAACGCCCCAGAGTTCTTTCATCAAAATTTAGGTACTACCAGGAGAGCTGTATTTGCTGATCTAAGCCCAAGGGACATATGGAGTAAGGCTCTCAATCAACTAGACAGGACAGAGGTCATGAATTGCCTTGCAAGGCAGAAACAAAACGTTTAAATGGCTCTTGCATCTTGTATCCGCTTCAATCTATTTAGTGAAACATCTGAAAGTAATACTCAACACCGGATGTAACACAAACGTGAATCAGTGTTTCAATTCTGAACCCAGCAAGCAGGACCTCTATACCTGTATTGTATTTACTATCGAAACATTTACTACAATTGTTCAGTACTAGCTAGTATGCGGACCAAGGCACCAGTTTAAACATTTGATTTAAGTTTCTGAACCATTTACTTTATATTTTTGATTACTTAAATTATGGATAAATTAGGTTCCCACTGATCAATTTAAAAGTTTTCTGGCCTTTAACAAATAAGTATTTTATAGTTTGACTGACAAAACAAGAAGTGTACATCTCTCCCCTCCACTCCCCACACTCACAGTCTCGGTCTGCCAGAAAGTGTCCACAATGGGGCATCTTTTTTCCCCCACAATGTTGTAGTACCACAGCCAGGCCTCGGGGTTAATGGGTTCCCCAACCGTCCCCAGGATCTTCAGCGACTTGCGCCTGTATCTGAAAGACGGAAATAAAACAAATTACAATTAGATAAAAAAATAAATAATACTAATTGGGTGCAACTTAGATCTTATTGAAAATAAACCAAAAATACAGGAAGGCTACCCGACAGAGGATATTACATATGCAACTAAGTATACTTAAATAACTTTTTTCTCTCTGATTTATTTGATCTTGTTTAACATGCTCTTACTTTTGGACAGGTTCACTTCCAAACTTCATGAGTAACCGGATGGCAGTAGGTGCGGTGTAGAACTTAGTGACTTTGTACTTGTCTACAATCTCCCAGAGTCGACTCACATCTGGATAGGTGGGGAGGCCTTCGAACTGAGGGAGGAAAATAACACAGATCTTAGATCTGCACCAATCACAGTAGAAATGAACGACTACTTTTCTTCCAGAAAGTCAAGTCTGTGGAACGTAGAAAAAGTGACTGCTTGACCCGTTCAACGAAAAGCTAAAGACTTTTACTTTCACAGTGAAACAGATTAAAACAAATGTATATACGTTTTCACTTCTGCTAAATTAGAGTTAATAAATCACAACAAAAAATAACAAGGCTTGTTTTACATTCAAAGCTGAAAAGGAGGAACTAAAATAATGTAGCAAGCCTATATAAAGTGAAGTACTGTACTGTCTGGTAGTTGACCAAACCAAAAGGCTACTAAACCAGTGCCTGATAATCAGGGATTTACTGCAGCTAGAAACAAATATTTTATCAAATATCATTTATCTTTTCAAGGTTTCTTTTTTGAACTAAACATGCTCAATATCCTGCAGCCATTTACTTTGTGGCAGCACCCTGGCATGCAGCTTCCTGGTGGCAGGCTGAGGTTTCTAATTCAGTGTGGAGTTGAAGTGGACCGTGGGGGCACTGCATTCCCAGAGTGCACTCACCAGTACGCTCGTAGCTCCGTTGGCGAGGGGTCCGTACGTGATGTAGGAGTGTCCTGTGATCCACCCAATATCAGCCGTGCACCAGTACACATCATCAGGCTGATAGTCAAACACATACTTAAACGTGGCCGCGGTGTAGAGCAGGTATCCTCCCACTGTGTGCAGTACACCCTGGAACAGAAAGACCCCAGGATGGGAGGTTAAAATTCCAACCCAACACACATCACAGACCACATACACAAAAGTTATTTTATTAAATTAAAAGAACCTGGAAATGAATGCCAATTTATGTCATGCATGTAGAAGGAAATAAATAATATTACAATATTGGTTTTCTTTTATGGATTCCCTTTAAAGCTGTAGCATTCGTAAAAGAAGCCATGTGCCATTACAACTCGTCACAAAGGGAGGGCACCTACCTTCGGCTTACCAGTGGAGCCACTGGTGTACAGTACAAAGAGGGGGTCCTCTGAATCGCACCATTCAGGATCACACTCTTCAGAAGCGTCTTGCATCAGCTTGTGCCAACACAGGTCAACGTCCGGGTTCCAGGGAACCTGGAGGGCACCAACCGCTTAATACACACAGATGAATACGCTGTGTCGCCCAACACACAGCACAATGCAATACACCTTTCCACTGTACTGTGTTTAGTTTACTTGTATGCTGAGTAAAACAACAAAATAATTTAAAAAATAATAATACATCTGTAATTATTCAGGCTTAGAGGAAAAACAGTGTTGTACAGTGGCCTTGCCCAACATGGGAATAGGCTAACAGTGTAATCTCCTAACATAAAATAAATACAAAACTTAACAGTAATAATAGTTATTGTCAGTACTGTATTAACACAATATTAAACCAGGTATCAAAATCAACAAAAAGCATACGACGCACAGCTCTGTGTTAGTACTGTTAACTGTGCAATCCGTGGTTTTAGCAAGGGTAATCTGTCCAGTTGAAGGGTAGTTATTTTTAAGCATGTTGATAAATTCTGCTGCAGTCGTGGTTTTCCTGCAGTGTCATTGTGGTTCAGGATGACAAGCCAGCCTGTTTCAGGGTCATGAACTCACAATCAGCAATGGGCTGTCGGAACAACAAGGGCACCTGTTCATTTGGAAACCCATTTCAGGGGTGGTTAATTAATCTGCTTGATGATTTACAAGCATTCATTCTTCCATAGTTTACATTTCTATCACACTGCTTTATCAAAAAGGCAGCCGGTTTGACTATAGTAAATTTAACTTCGGGGGGAAAATTGGTTAGGTCTTTTTTTTTTGGATTACTACACACTGGTCCTTTTAAAAAAAAAAAAAAAAAAAAAAACACACACACGTGTGTGACAATAAAGTCATGCTGTCAATCAATGCAAAACTGAAAGTGGAAAGTAGATTGGTGCAGGAAGCTTTTGTAAACAGATTTTATTTTTATTCGGTTTTACTAGACTTGTCAAAAGCGGTTGAATGTTAAGGGGTTAGTGGAAGATTACAACACCGCCACTAGGGGGTGACGGGAGAAGCGATTATGAAGCTATACCTAGCCTTCAGAGCAGCTGTTATGGTTCAGGAAAAAATAAATAAAAATGTAAAGAGATACCTGGGGTTTGGGGCAGACTTTCTTTACTTTCTCACCCAGTTTCTCCTGCTAAAATGTTAATTAAAAGATGATTACACAAATTAAATTGATGAGTGGTAAAATCAAGTACCACAAATCAAAGGATTAAAAATCAATGTATGATAAAGTATATAATAAACATGCCTAAACCCATCTCTCCCCTTTGCAAAAGAAAAAGTAATTGGATTGCGACAGGAAAGAAATGCCACTAGAGCGTGCGGCTCTTTTAACAGACAGATTGAGTGTTTAATAAGAAACTCCACTGTGCTTTCACAAAGAGTTATAAGTTAATAACGGGAAGCAACTTAATAAAAGGGACACAAGTTGCAGAACAGGTATTTTGTTAAGTAAAAACGACATCTTTAACGCTATTAGATTCACTCGAGGTGGGAACCACCTTATACATACAAATGTTTATTGTGTTAACATTCACAACAGTGTAACGCTAAAGTAAAAGCACAAAACCAGACCTTTGTACTCGTCACTCGAGCTGGCTTTGAACACAGGCCATGCACTGAGAACTCTCTTTCCCCTCCTGATCCACCCCCCTCACCTGCACGCTGTGACAGACTCTCTTGGTCGGAGGTGACTGCGAGCTGCATGAGGACCTGTCCCAGCTGACCTCCTCCTTACACAGGTGCTTTATCACAATGCACTTCTTCACTGGGAGATTTCTGAAACCAAAATCAAAATGTCCTGCTTTATCCCCCTTGGGAGAGTGGCGGGGTCCATAAATTTGGAGTAACATGGAATTACAATGCTAATCGGACACTAAAGACCATGGATGAATTTCCAATTTGAACAAATTATTTTTTCTTCAGTCTTGTCACTAACTTAACCATTTGCGGTCCATTTATTCAGCGCCTGTCAGGCGCGTCAGGTCCAATTTATTTTCACACATGCTGTTTACTTGACATGCACGGTTTAATTAATTTTTTTATTTTTTTCATAGTGAAACAGATTTAAAACGCACTGAATCGCAAAAGGACACTCTCTACTGTATCTCCAGCCAAGCCCCGCACCTTGTTCGCTGTATTTTTCACATACCTCTTTATAGACGTGCATACTGATAAATCCTCTCCCGATCACTCGTTTTATCACCAAACTCCTCAATAATGCAATCCAAGTTATTATTTTATTACTATAACATCTCAAAAAGCTCTGCATATTTCCATGATATTCTTTGAGCGCTGGATGCAGAAGCAGCTATCTCCTTTGTTTGTGTCTGTGTTATCTCTGTGGTGCACGGGGCTATCAGATACGCCCTTTTTTTTCGGCTCCTATTGGTCTCACTCGGTCATTGAAAGGTTTTCTCTGCTTTTTCCGGAGAAAAACAAACAACTAGAGACCTTTGCTATGTGTCTTTTTGTCGATGACGGACAGAGTTCGACAACGTCCAACATCGGACTGGAAAGGGGAAATTGTAATGTAGGACCTGGTCCGACAAAGGACTGCAAAGGGTTAAATGAGTATTACTCCATTTTAACAGGTGTCTTTTTGTAGGACACAACTTCTCGTGAACAGTGCTTACTTTTCTTTACATTTCAGGAGTGCTTCATCAGCTATCAGCTTTAAGTTAATTAGCTTATCGCCTCTGTAAAACCCATCTGAAATAAGAGGAGAAGTTAGTATCTGTTTTTATTTACATTTATTCAGACAATCGATCACAGTACATTTGTATGTTGTGGTTGAAAATATATAGGGGTACTATCTGGGGTCCAGACAGTATACTGTGTTCATTAAAGAAAGTCATCCAAGAAAAAGATTCTCAACAATCACTATGAATTACACCTCTCTCTCATGCAGCATTCATAAATACATCAAAATACGCTGGTACTCATAGGTTCTCTAGAACACAAATACAAATCAAAAGACGATTAACTGTATTTAGAAATGCCACAGTAAATTCCTATCATGAAAAAGCACACTTAAAATCATTCCCACAATTTGAAAGTTATTTACCAGCAGTGATGAGCAGAGCACAGTTTGAATCCGTGATTCGTTCACATAGAGATTCTGCAGAAAATCCTGCAAACTGCAAAAGAAGAACTGAATTCCAGTAACGTACAACAAAGCAGCTTTCATGAGAGTTTTCCCTTCGAGAAGAACCACCAAATCTGACCAGTGTTGGTCCCTTTTGTATAAATGTTATTTTTCTAATTCGCAACTGTTTGCGTAATACTTACTGTAGTTACTTTTAATGAAAATGATTGGCTCACCACAATGGAGTGCACTGCTCCGATTCGGGCACAGGCTAACATGGCAACCACTAGTTCCACAATCATGGGCATGTAGATAGAGACGCAGTCACCCTTCTTCACCCCTTAACAAAATGTAGTTCACATGTATTAAAAATACATTCTAAAAACTAAAACAAAAGGAGAACTGTGAAATTCATCTTTAAGTACACATGGTAGCTGTCACATTTACACAGTTATAACAGTAGTTAGTCTTCAAGTACCTTGCGATCTCAACACATTTGCGAATTTGCAGACCTGCAGCAGCAGTTCTCGGTAGGTGATTTTCATCTCATCTCCAGGTTCATTTCCTTCCCTGGAGAAAGACAAATGAGAACACACCTCATTAGCAGCGAGGAGCCGAGAACACAAGACAGGTGAATCCCGGCTGCAAACAAACAGGACTGGATTCTGTAGCACACTATTGTTATCCTTGCCTAGGACATTCTCAACATCCAAGTTCCATTCTGACTCTGCAAACCTGAGGCAATCATTAACCCTTCATGCACAGTGACCTCTTGTGGCGATGTATAAAAACATTTTTTTTTTTTTTTAAAAGCTGTTCTAGTCTTTATATGGGGACATATGGAAGTTACAAATGCAAGACAACCTCATATGAGGATGCAATTTTATAAAGCAATGGAAAGGGTTTAAAAGGGTTAAAAAATCAATAAAAAATCGGTATCATTAGAAATCTAGGGGGAAATCAAAGCAAAAAATGTGATTGTTTCAACCAAATTAATATTACAATTTAACTAAGTAGATCTTGTGATCTTGGTTGTGTGCAGAATAAATTACCAAGGGTGCTAGAGCGGACATTTTTTAATCTCACATCATCGTATCGTCTTGACAACGACTAAAATAAATCACTTTAATGAGCCATTACCTTCTCAAAACAGGAAAAAGCAGCTAGCGAAGGGGGGTGAGAAGAACAAGTTATGTTTCCAATAGCTCCCCTAGCATAGGGAATCTTCCATTTCCAATGCTGCACTCCACTGCTTGTCCCCTTACAAACACTGGAACCAATGCATACCTTCTTATTAATTTGTGCACAGCTTGGTACTGTAGATGCACAGATAAATGCAGGCGGTTGAGGACGTACTGACCTACTGTATTTGGTTCTGAATGCAAAAATGCATCTTGGATAGATCACTTATTATACGCACAGTAATTAAAGAACTAACAATGCAGAAATTGATTTGTTGCCCAAGAGTAAAAAAATGCATACATGAGGCGCTCCGCGGGGAGTGCAGGATGTGCCCTATAGCCTGGAGATCGCAAGTTCGAATCCAGGCTATGTCACAGACTAGCGTGACCGGGAGTTCCTAGGGGGCGGCGCACAATTGGCTGAGCACTGCCCGGGTAGGGCAGGGGAATCCACAGTGTAAAAAATTGACGACGAATAAATTTAAAAAAAAAAAAAAAAAAGCATAGATTACTGCAAGCAGCTGTTTATTTACTCCCATTGCATTGCAGCGTGAGACATTCTGTTTTTTGCTGGGCCTGTGATTTCGAAAGCATAGGCAAGTCTTACAAATCAGCTGGTAAAACCTAGAATGGCTCAAAACGCTATGCAATGGGAGTCTTATTATATACAGACATGATGCAAATACGGTAGCACACGTACACACTGAACATGCTATACGGTAAACATTGACATGCTCCTTTCAGATGTGAAATCCCTCAAGCATTTGTAGGGAAATAACTGCATAGAACCATTCCTGTACCTGTCTGTTGCTACTCTGTACTACAATTATTCACCGAGTTATATGTTTCAAAGCAATTTGAGTTTATGATCTATTAAGTTTATAGAAATAAAGTAAATGTATTAAACTGCAGGTACATGTCACTGAAAACCAAACTGTGGATGGTGTGACAGCTGAGCTGGCTCTAGCTTATCGGTTGATCAGGGCGAACCCACCTTTCCACCTAATCTTTATTTGTACTACCTTGTAAATACCTGTCCCCCCTGTTCTTAATTACCCCAACTGAGCTGGCTCTAGCTTATCGGTTGAGCTGTATTGTACTACCTCGTAAATACTTGTCTCCCTTTCTTTGCTACCCCCCAACTGAGTTGGCTCTAGCTTAATGGTTGAAAGGGAAACCACCCTGTCTCTCTGTAAAGGTATAATAACTGTATGCTAACTCTGTATGGCAGAACACTGGTCGGGCTTCCTAACACCGATGTGTTGAGCTAATAAACTAATAAAGCTTTATATCTCTGAATACCTGGTGCAGTTGGTTCAGTTGCAGACCTGAAAAGTTCCACGACACATTGCAATACCTTAGCTGGAATGGGTTCATTCCAAATAGAGCAGGAGTCCTGAAATTCTTTCCTAATCTTCTGTGTGCCAGTATGGTTGTAAATCTCAGGAGATTTACACATCAAGTACTTGGTTATTTAAAACAACAAACTGAAAGCTTGCAAAACTCTCTAAATAAGACCAGTTCTGCAGCCGTTTGATTTTCATCCTTAGAATTGTTCCCGCCAGATTTATTCAAAAGAAAAAACTGCCATTTCAGCAGTTAATGCAAGCATGTTTAGGTTGACCATAGCTTCCCTATAGCTTATTTTGCACCCCTACCAAGCCTGGTCCTTTTTCCACAGCACTGCAAAGTGGCCAACTGACATTACAGCCGCCCTCAAATAATCTTCACCAAAACAATTCAGTACTGTAAAGCACAGCGAAACTTCACGTCTTTATAAAGCAATGCATCTGTGCCCACTGGTCTCTGAAGAGCACACTGAGGAAAACGGTGTTACTGTGTGTGAAACATGGAGCTTTATTAAAAGGCCCAGAAGGGCCAGAACGGAACGGTCCCCAGAGCACAGAACAGAAGTTCTATATTAAAATCATAGTGGAGCATCCAAACAAACAGGAGCTCAAATTATGAGCCGCTAGCCAGCTTTCAGTACAGTGCTGACATCCACAAAGAAACCGACAGTGTATCGAGGGAAAGCGTTCAGGATCGGAACATACTGGGCTTCAGCACATGCTGTAATGATTAAAGTATACCTTGAGGTTGACAAATTCATTTTTATTTATTCTCTTTTCAGTGTTTATTTTTAAATACTGATTCCGGCTTTTTGTACAGGACTACAAATCTGTATTTTGCTAAATGAGTTCACCGGTTCTTCCTGGTTTTGACAAAAAAGTGCTCTTCTGTTGTTTTGGTGTCCCACACTAATGTGTCCTACAGAACACACTATCAGGTCTGTTTTTCACGCCTTGTCCTAAGAACACAGCATCCCACACTGTGCACAGGTCTAATCTGTCTGGATCCTTTCCCCACTAATCTTTCAGATTGCAATTCAGGACCAGATAACAAGCTTTCAGACTGAATGCAAACATAGAAATAAATACCATCCAAAACATCTTTCAAGAAAAGTGAATCCATTATTAATTCTCCTTTATACCTTAAAGCAAAAACCCGGTGTAACAGCTTTTTTTTTTTAAATAAACGATAGTGTTCATTAAGGCAAGGGTTGGGTGGAGAGGTGAGTGTATGTATCTATTAGATAAGCAATTTAAACCGCTCATTACATGGGAATAGCCTGATCTGACACTGTTTCCATCACAAACAATGCAGACCCACTCCCAATCCACAGTACCAAACACAAGCAGATACAAAGGGGTATATACAAAACAACGCTGGTTCTCTTTTCCGAGCAGGTTTCTCTGTTATCTTCAAACCAAAGTTTAGAAGACAAACAAGTAATTTTCCAGTCTTGAGTGAGATGGATACCAGCACCTCTACAGAGCTTGGACAGAAAAAAAACTGATATTTATATCAATTCTTGTTTATACAATAACAGTGAATGACCAAGGAACAACAGTGCAAAGAGGCCCTTGTAAAAAAAAAAAATAATAATAATGGCTTCAAGTATAGTGTACTACTACATCCTAAACTAGAAAGAACTCAAGCTCTGTCGAGATCCATTCCTGCTTCACGTTAATCATCTGTATTGATCTATGCGGTCAGCCTTCTTCACAGACAGAACTGTACTAATCACAAGAGCCTGTGTGGCGATTCCTTCCGTGCAATTAGTTTATCTGATTTTAAAACTAAGCAGATGCCTCTATGCTAAAAATAAGAACCCTTTCAATATTCAGTTTGATTTGATTTACAGCAAATGCAAATCACTGCATCATCTCTGGAGGAGTGCAGTATACATTCGAGCCAACAAACAAAGCATCTGTACAGGATTCATATCAATCCATTTCTTTAAAAAAAAATAAACCTTTCTGAATACTTCATCAACAGCAATGCAATCTAGTTCCCTCTCCACCTGATCTCCCCTTCATTAAAGTTCAAGAGCTAACATGCAACATGCTAACTGCGCAACTTACTAAATGAAATGTGTGCTTTATGATTACAGCATAGTAGAAAATAGGTGTCTACTATTGCACTCTGTAGCCAGCACAGTAAAATCAAATAACATCCCCAATCTGTTTAAGCAGGTGCATTGATTGACAGTATTGGAACAACAGGGGTTAAAATAAATTGGAGCACAAGTCGCCCTTGGCAACCAATCATTAGGCCATCTCTTCTATGAGCTTCTCTCCCATTAGATGATTAACAAAAGTGACTGACTCGCAGTCCGATGACCAAGCAAATTAGAAACACACTCCATTTTCAGAGGCAGGTCCTCTGGTCAGTTGATTAACAGTTCCCCCTGGCATCCCAATACATGCACCCCCCTCAAGGCCACACCACGAGAACTATCAACCAGCCTCCTCCTTTGCAGCTACAGCCAGCCATTTCAGAATTGCGCTTTGTGAAAGTCCTTCAACACTAAAAAAGTCCAAATGGTATTCTCCCTGCGGCTATTTACAGCACTGCTTGTTCTTCCCCCCCAGTGAACCTGTCATCACATAGGTAGCACTGCTTGGGAAGCCTGCCTCTATACACTTGTACACAACCTCTACATTTGATACTAAAAAGTGTTTTCTGAAGCAAATTATAACAGTAGCAAATCCACGTTCTTACCTCCTATGTGTATAATGTTATGACAGCTCCCAGGCCATTACTTTACCAGTTGCCCAGACTTCATTTTCACTTGCATTCATGATAAGTCTGTTTGTCCAGCTACCCCACTGCAACAGATATTAGGACCCTACTAACTGTTGGGGACTCTGTGGCATCCTAACACCTGTTGGACTGGAAGTACATCTAGAGAACTGTTATAAATGAGTTGAGAAACTGCTTTTAAAGGCTTGGTTACTACAGCTTTAACAGGTATCTCTAAAACTGGGCAACAAACAAGTGTGCTTTGTAAGAAAAAGCAATCTTTAATTTGTTATACAAAAAAAGGACTCTATACTAATCAGAATCAGGCAGCACACAAGGTAGACAAAAGCAGGCTGCCTTTGCTTCAGGCAGACAAGCTGCATTAAATCTGGCTGAGAAATCCATTGATTCCATCAAAACGCACCGACGTCTTGCTGGAATGATCTCCCCTTAAGCATTGTGTTTGCTAGGCAAAAATAAATTATCTTGACAGCCCTGAAAGGCACTCACACAATGTTCTGGACTTTCACCTCCTTTAACTTTCCTGAATTCATCATACTGTAGTGCAGCAATTTCACATCATAAGTAGCTATATATATATATATATATATATATATATATATATATAATATATATCTATATATATATATATATATATATATGATATATATATATATATTAATATTCATAATGAATGTTTTTGCTTTTTATTGATAAGCCAATGAAACCAATGGGATTATTATTATTATAATTTTTTTTTTAAATAAAACCTGTGTCAAAAGAATATAAAAAATAAATAAACAGCGAGACATTGCGTTCAGAAGATGTGTGACAGCTGCCCTCATTAGGTTCATGACACTAATCACACAGGTTCTGTTTGGCTTGGTTGGCGCTAAAAAGCCAGGCTGGTAGTTATTTGCATTTGGCATGCAGGTCCCATCCATTCACTTCTGTGTTGCAATACTAGTCCTAGTTTGTATTGTTTCTTCTCTTCTACTTTAGGTATTTACATGCAAGTTATGTGTTGCAACACTGCTGAATAAGCAGTCCTGTTAAAAGATGCAAGTAATGCATTCAAGCTCACTGCCCAATGGATGCAATGAACACACACACAAGCACCTATGTGGTAGCCCCACAGATAGGACAGCAGTTGTCAACAGGTTAAATAGAGACATTTCAACAGAGACCATTCAAATGTTGCCTATGAATCAAATACATTAAACCCTGACTCTACCTACCACAAGAACGCTATCTTATCCCCATGCTTTCTCTCCTTGACGTTCCTATCCAGGACATTGTAGCAGATGTTGGTCGTGGCTCCTTCCATACATTTGATGTAGATTTTTCCTTTCGTCACATCGAAGTTATAATCCAGGAACTGGCCTCTATGCTTGCTTTTCCAGTAGAATTCTTTGGCAATGTCACCCCAGAACTCTGCATGAAACAAGCACAAATCTTTGAGATACGCGGTTGTGGGTGGACAAGAACAGTAAATATTTTACTCTTGACCACGTCAGGTTTGACTTGCACACTAGGCACCGTGCATGTATATAATAATAAATAATAATCTTTATTTTTATATTAAAAAAAACAAGTGTGCGTTTTATTTTTTTTTTTTTTTTTTATCTTCTTACTGAACTGCTATCGAAATAATAACACTTCAAGTTACATTAAGTCATTTAAATAAATTACCCTTTGGCTTCACGCCTCTATTTAGAGCATAATGCAATTTCCTGAAAGAACCGGGATTCAAGCCTAAAGCAGCTTGGGACGTGCCACACAAAATGACTCTTCCAAACAAAAGTTGAGGTTCACGGTCGCATTCAAGGTCCCTGCATAATCTGTGTCCCAAGCGAGCGTTTCGAATGTAGCGATGGCCCAGGAGTCTGGTCGGGTTGTGACACTAAGGAGTCTCCGTGCTAGCATTCAATACTGGCCCACAGCAACATTTGCCCTTCTGAATGAACGAGCAATGCATATGTTTTGATTCAAAGGCATTTACGAAAGCTATTATTATTACGAGTGCAACAAGCAAAAGCACAAATAAATAAACAAAAATAAGTAAATAACTGTACCTTTATACTACAGTGTTCTTAATACAAATACAACTCACCTTCAGGATTGTCAACCGATTTCAAGTAAAGTTCTTTGTATTTTTGAAAGCTGGGAACATGAGCTTCTTTTCCCAGTTCTTCTGACGCATGGTACACCTCTCCTTGGGGCAGGCAGTTCGGAATCATTGTAAGTTTTTAATTGATTACTTTTTTGTTTTAAAAAGAAGAAAAACTAAAATGATGTTTTGCAATGGAGTTGAAGATATTCAACGGCTTTTTAAATAAAATATACAGCTGTTATAAAAAATTCAAAAAAAAAAAAAAAAAAAAAAAGAAAGAAACGCGCCCAAGTTCACACGAAAAAAAAACTCACCAAACAACACTTCCTTGTTTGTATCTAAAAAAAAAAAAACAGGCGAGAATTAAAAAGAATAACAAAACAGTCAATGCAAATCTTAAGCTAAGGTTATACGGAGCAAACCCAAAGATACACACTGAAAATAATGTAAATGCAATTTCATTAAAAAAAAAACGATAATAATAATTTCTACAACAAAAAAAAAATGTAAATGCACGCTTGTCAAAGTGCCCTTGACAAGGCTGACTTACGCTACGGCCACATGTGTGCTTTTTCTTTGCGATTTTGCTATTTTATAGCAATATTTAAATATTATCAAAAATAATAATAAAATATAGATCTAGACAGTTTGCACACGAGGCCAAGCAGTAGCCAACCCCAGTACTGAAGCACGTCTGTCAGTGAAACTGGTTTTTCTTAAACGGCGTTGATGTCTCTTAATTTTAACCGTGCCTTTCCTCTCCCCACCCCTGGCTGTCTCAGCTCAGGAGCACAGAAGAACACGGTGTTGGTTGACAGTTTGTTGCGTCTGCCCTCAAAGGGGCGTGACTTCTTAGTCCCAATCAAACGGCGAGTTTACTGATGACGAGTTTAATTTTAAAACGTCTCTTAAAGGGACAATACTTGTTTTTGCAATTCCATGTCTGACACCCACGTCGCCCAATATTCAAATGGTACAGTGCACTTCAGCGGTGACCGTGAAAATGGCAGCAGCGGTTCTAGTCACCTTCTCTATTGACCTGTCAGAATATTATATCTGACTCATTGTAGTTTATGATGCAACACCAGTCTAGTATTACTACAGTATTAATATGTCCTTCATGAGTAACAACACGTGGGGCAGGATGGGTGGGCTGCAAATATTGTTAGTGTGCAGCATGCTTATCATTTCATGGTTTTTAGATGCACAGTGAATACTTTGGTTAAGCACAGTAACTATAACTGTATCTGCATAGTGCAAAATGATTAGTCAAAATGGCATCACAAAGTGTGCATTGAGTACTGCCTACGTGTAGAGATGGTGCCAGGCAGTCAGTCACAGAACAACATCTCTGTTCATTGTTACGCTGTGCTGCCCTTTCCTGTGATGTGATCTGCACTGGAACAGGCATGCACAGCTTTAAACTGGCAGAACAAGTGTTTCTGCAGTTTCAGGAAACGTTTACCCCAAAGTTTGCACTGAACAGCTGTCCCTTGGTAAAAAAGCAATAATTTCGTAAAACAGACTAATTTAGCATGTGCAGTTTTCTTTAATAAGCAAAAGAAACATTTCCCTTGACAAGGAAAATACATGCTCCCACATAGTTCTAGATGGTATCTAAAGTCTGTGCCATTAGAGCATGGCGGCCACTGAAGACAACCACTAATTGTACAACTAGTGACTTATTTTCACCAATTACATAAGATCCTTTTCAAGGTTAGTTTGTCCCAGTGATGTTATGTGTGGATGCCAGCTGTTCCAATAAACTTTTCCATTGGTTAAATAATAATAGTGAACGTCACAGGATAATCATCATTTAACAGGATGGTAAACATATATAAGAGAAACTATTTCCTGGCATATCCGAATTAGGACGAGCGAAAAACACTGTACATTTTAAAGAAAAAAATGGAAACATCCGTTGGATGACAGTGGGTTCCCTGTGGTCCTAGTGCTGGTCGGACAATGTAAGATTGTCAGGAAGACTGCTCTTGCAAACTCACCCCATTACAAAGTCCCTAATAGCGCGCGCGCGCTCGCTCGCTCGCTCGCTCGCTCGCTCGCTCGCTCGCTCGCTCGCTCTCTCTCTCTCTCTCTCTCTCTCTCTCTCTCTCTCTCTCTCTCTATATATATATATATATATATTGTAAGGTGGGGGGGGGGGGGGGGGGGGGGGGTTAGATTCCTCCCTGCCTAAAAACCATGTGAAAATGCACATTTTGTTCATTGAAATGCTTTCGGTTAATTGTATTTGTGTTAATTGTTTTATTGTTAATTATCCCCTGCACCTGGCTATCATTGTAAATTAGAGCCAGGTGCAGGGTATTTAAGGAAAGCAACCAGTTTGCTCAGGGCTGGTGTTGCTGTGGAATAAAAAGCCCGGCTGAAAGTTGTTAAGGTTTGTTGGAAACCTATGTTTGGTGTTTTGCTTTGGTATTATACGTCAGGTAAACAGCTTTTTGTGTGTGAAAGCACTTTAAAAATCAAAGTTTTATCTCTGGGCCATGTTTTTAAAGGGGTGTGAACCCAAATAATGGCAAATCAGTTTACTATATATATATGTGTGTGTGTGTGTCAAAATCACATCGATACATATCCTGTGTGCTGGATGAGTGTCTTTCCTTGACACTGTGATGAACAGGTGATGGTTGAAGCTGTGCTTTCCTGAGTGACTGAGCCAGGGGTCGAGAGGGTGCCATCATTCACCTGATTCTGCACAGAACTGCAATGGTGAATAACAGTTGTGCATATGTAACAGCCTCTGTATTAATTGGATTTATTAAATAATATTTTTTGCTACATTTCCATACACTTTACTCATAAAATACAATTGTTGTAGTAATCATCATCACTGTGTGTTTCTCACTGACTGTTTTACATTAAAATAATAAACTTTCCAATGAGCTGGAAAAAAACTTTTCTGTGTACAAAAACCTAAGCTACAGCTTTCCTTATGTCTGGTATTGTTTCACATTTCGAGGTTGTTAAAGCATGTTATTGGTTGCAAAGCACAGGGGCAATAGGGGGAGTTTTTGGTTGGCAAATGACAGGAAAGAACATGTTAAGGAGGTAGGGAAACTTTCATTCTCCAGGTCTACCTGAAAATATCTTTTTTAAAAACGAAAATACCTTCTACAAAAATCGAAACTGTGCGTTTGAGACGGGACTGGGTAAAACCGGACCACCAAAACTCAGGATCGAAGTTTCTTATAATAGCAGAATCATGTCTTCATATTGTCTTTATACATTATCAAGCAATATTATATTGCATTATACCTATAACTGTTCCAAAACTTTTGCTCCGCTGTAACAAACGGAGCCCCAAAACAATTTCACTCCTATTAATATGCAATAGTTTTGTATCGGGGGAATAACTGCTGAAAATGGGGATTCCCAACTAAAGCACCTTACTGTCTGTTTTAAATATGTCTATTGACAATAAGTCGTAGTGTTGCAAGGCTTTTGCCCCACTATATAAAATGCAGTCCCCAAAACAGTTTCACCTTTCTTTGTATTTATTGTCCCAAGGAATAAATACTGAAAATGAAATTTGCCACTCAAAATCCCTTACCCTATATGTTACTTGTGTCTATTGTATAACAGGCTCGCGTTCCAAGGGCTTTGTCCCATTATATAAAATCATGTTTGCAGGAGGCTGGGTGGGGTGCATGATTCGATAGCTGCAAGAAGCACATGCCAGAGAGAAATTATATTTGCAAGCCTGATAAATATAAGATTGGACGGTCATCTCTCCTATAATACAAAACAAGAAGTTACGCAAAAAAGGTAGCTTCGCTCCAACCCCTCGGTTAGGTTCTGGAAAAGGGGATTTAAAACTGAGAAACAGGCTGTCAAGGTTGCAACAGGAACATGGCGAGTAGAAAGTTCAGCTGATGGAAGGCTTGGAGTTCCAGGACAGCAGTAGAACTTTAAAAAAAACTTGCAGAAGGGATGAACTGGATGTGGAGTTCCAACACCCTGGACTCAGCTAGGTGGCTGGGAGATTCAGGATCGTGTCAGAAGCACACTTTATGAACCTGGAGTCTGAAGGTTCAAATAGTTGAGGTCTGATAATAGGAAACGCCAGTTCTGGGGCTGGCCCTGTGAGGCAGTTATACAATCATTGCCACCAGAATTACATCACAGTCTAGTCTTGCAGGTTTGAATCGAGGTTGCTAGTATGCTGGGCAAATGAAGCAGTCCAGCAGTGATTCAAACTGAGCAGTATTGAGAGGGATGAAGGTTTGCTTTCCGGTTAGGGCTGCTTGGTAGGTGCAGTGACAGAGAAACTATTTCCTGGCATATCCAAATTAGGAGGAGTGAAAAACATTGTACATTTTAAAGAAAAAAATGGAAACATCTGTTGGATGACAGTGGGTTCCCTGTGGTCCTAGTGCTGGTTACATAGTGTAAGATTGTTTAAACTCAGTGGGGTAATTATAAAGTCCCTAATAGCCCTAATATATATATATATATATATATATATATATATATATATATATATATATATAATATATATATATATATATATATATATACACTGTATTAACTGTGTTCCATCGTTTTATGGAATTATTTTGTTACTTGCAACCACTTCCTTATAGCTAGCCTACAAGGGCAGCACAAGTGTGTTAAAAGTTAATGTTTAACTGCCTTCACGGCACTGCACAAATGAGTTGTCTTACTGTACATGAACAATTCAGCAAGTGTTATCAGCAGCATTTGAAAGGGTTCAATGTTGAGTCATAGCACGCGGAGTTCAGACTGTGACTGTGAGCATCTTCCATTTGTTAAAGAGGAAGATATACAGTATTTCATTACAATATTATATTTTGTATAAATGTGCATTATGAAAAAAAGTGATGGATCCCACTTACTGTTGCAAAAGCGTTGCCTTTTACTCAGTCACAGCGGCCACTCAGGTCTGTCATGAAACAAACTCGATGGCGCTTAACTTGACTGAAGTTGAGATGCCTACATTATCTAAAAAAAATAAATAAAAAGAAAGTCGAACACAAACGACGCGTAGACTATCCAATGCCTTTAAGTAAGTGATGTGCGTATTCATTTTAACAACGTAAGAAGCAGTCAGTCAAACTCAAGCACGTTGGCCATAAAACTTTCAACAGGTAACGATTTTCTTTGACATTTTACATGTGATAAAACAGGAAAAGAGAGTATGATTTAGCGAGCATTTCACTGCATTGGGGATGCCCACATCGTTAAACTGCAGACTAACGTGACATAAGTTATTACAGGTCCAGCTTCCTTTCTTAACAACCGGTATATAGCAAGATAATAATTTGCTAATTACTTTTTGTAATTTAGAACACATGGTTATTTTTTATTTTTAATTAGCATATATATGTAAGAAAAAAAATAGTTTGTATAAGAACTAAAATTGTCAAATATGTAAAAATATAGGAATAGACTACCATTAAACTAATGGCTGTACAGTAGCTGCCATTGTGCTGTCATCGCCCGTTATTAAGAAGCATGGCATTGCTATTGTAGTGTAACTTTGCATTGCTGTAAATAACGTTTGATCAGTCTAATCGCATTTCTAGTAGTCACCAACTCAGACAATCAGTTTGAGAACCTCGACGTGTAATATTTCATGTCGAGGGTTAATAACCCTTCTGTTCCCCCCTTTTGTTGCAGGATGATTGACGACTACCACCTGTCCGTCTTCGCTAACATGCTTGGAGTTACTGTCTTCTCGTTATTTTCTACCACTATGTGGTGGCAAACACACCGAAAAAAACATTTTCACAGTAAATGATGAAGTAAGTTAATAGACCGGTGTATTCAATTCCGTGGTTTAGCATTGGGCAAAATGCAACCGCTTAAAACAAGTGTTTGAAAATGTACGCAACTGCAATAATCTGTGCTTGTTGTGTTAAAATACAAAGTGTTTAAGTGCACGTGTAACTGTATCTTATTTTATCATTACAGTTAGGTATAAACCAAAACCAACCCAAAGTTGTTATACATACTGTTTAAGTAACCTTTTTTTTAAATAAAGAATGACTACAGTGAGTGTGCATTGTTTGTTTGTTGATTACATGTTTGTTATTACCTGTAATTTAAAATAATAAAAACATTGTAACTGTTCAAGACAAGAGAAAAACAGGATATCAGGATAATGCATTTCCTCACAAATTACTATAGTTTCTGTTCCTTGTGATACTCTATGTCATTTTGTATGTCTTCTACATTATAAATGTGTAATTAGACAATGCAAACAGAGTCACACAGTAATGTATCTGCAAACAAGCTGCTGAGTACAGTGCTAACCAAAAGGGGCATCTGTCTTAGCGAGCATTGTTCTGGTAACATCGAGGGATTTTACACAGATTCTGCAGAGGCACTGAACGAATGCTGCTGGACCGAAACACCTGCTCAAGCTAACTGTGCACTACTCTTTTCCACGAGATGGCGGCATATAGTCAGATTCTCGGCAATTTTGCTGTGGCTGGTTTCCTTCTTTCATTGCAGTCTAGGCTTCTGTTCTTGTTTACGTTTCATTTTCCCTGAAGACGGATTTAGTGAACGTGGACATTTTAAAACAGTGTCATTATTATATTCGAAAAACGAAAACTGTGATTATGGAGTCTGCATATGAAGCCTTTCATTCTTTTGATTTTGAAAAAGACGAGAATTTCAAGAAGGGTATATGCAGTCTGAGTAACGTGAGGAGCAGGCAGGACGAACAGCTGCTGAGAATCAAAATGTTCTATTACAACAGGTAGGCACATCCAGCATTAGCAGTATGTATATATTTGGGGCACTTATATATTGGCAGCGTAAGGGTATTTTCTATATCTGCGCTAACTTCAGTTATAGGGAAGGTTTTTATTTCGAGGTACAGTATGTCGTGTTTCTGACTCATAAAAAGTTGCAGATTTCAAATTCTGTTTGGAAATGAGTGTTTCTGATTATTTTATGTGTGTGTGTAACGATAAACTAAAACAATGTTGTAGATTCCTGTCACTGTTCTTGGAATGGAAATATTCCGCAAAACATTTTGTCATGAAATGTGCACACGACCCCTTATACAGTACAAGTACATAACTACAGAAGGACATTTTGGAATACCCTAATAAACGAACACAACTTGTAGTAGAAATAAAAGTCTTTACTAAAATCTCATAATTTTTAAAGGTTTATCCAGCCCGTTGACCTAAAAGGCTACAAGCAGTGGCTCACATCCCAGCCGCCCCAGTCCTACACAAGCGAGTAGTGTACAGCTGAGGAGCTGGGGCAGGCTTGTAACAAGCTACAGCGGAAGGATCTGCCCTTTCAAGAGGAAGACAATTCCACAGGGGAACAAAGGGGGATGCACCAGGGAGCTCCCAGTGAAAGTCCAGCATAGAAATGGGAGTCATACAGTTGCACCAGCCACCAAAGCAGGAGAGTAGGACTGTTGCCTGTTTTTCAGATGATACAGGCAGGGCAGGAGATTCCCGGAATCCAGAAACCAAACATTACTGCGTGCAATCACAACCCCACTGCGTCGCAAATTAATAGAAAACCTAAGCCTTGGGAAAAGAAATCCTGATGCCCGAGACTGGAGACTGAGCTTAGTCCAGGGATCCCTTCCAAGTTTTACTGTGGGCTGTACTCCGCGCACCAGAGGCTGTGCAAATGCAAAGGCGCCTTTTCTATATGCACTAAATGCAGTCCCACACTTACTTACCTATGAGATTCTGTTCAGGTGTATAATTGAAGCAGAGGATCCCCTTTCTTAAAAAAAAAAAAAAAAAAAAAGTGGCATTTCTGCCAATCAAAAAACAGACAGTAGTTTTAAAAGGTCTACATCGGTAGCCTAACTGTCAGAAAACCGACACGCAGGATATGCTCAGATCACCTGATATTCGGATTGATAGCTTTTAATTTAGTAATTAAACATAATCTCAAGGAGATGCCTTTTCTCAGACAGTCAACAGTCATTGCTTCTTTCAAAACAACACTTTTAATTACTGCAATATATTCTGGCATCAAACAGATGAGGTGAATGGCAGCTGTGGTATCTTACTGGATTCTGCTTTTGTTGGCATTAGGCAGGGTGGTCAGGACCATGGCAGTCTGATCACAGGCAGAGCATGTGACGACAGAGCTCGGGGATGAACTGGATCTTACGAAACCAGTCATTGAGGAGAGACTGTTCAAGATTAAAATAAAAGAAACAAATGACACACGTAAGGACTGGCACCATTCCCAGGGCTGACAAAAATACAACAACAATCATGAGTCACAAGACATCTGCACAACTACACAGCACCTGCCGTTTACTACTGCCTGCAATCACACATGCAAATAGAAACGACATGTTTGTGTTGCAAGACAAATGAGCAGCTGCTCCAAAAGCTGGAGCAGGGATGGTTTGTAGTGGGAATAAACGTATAGACACACACACACACACACACACACACACACAACAAGCAAATACCATATGGGAAATGTGGCCTTATAGCTAAGCAACACATTCAATTGTTCAAAAAAGTTCTTTATACCAGCTTATCCTAGTTCGGTTCTGCTCTCTGTAGCCTATTAATATGGCCCCTTATATATTTTGTAATGATCGGAACATCATTTGAGTAATGTGGGATAACTTTACACTGAAGAAGAAACTAACGCTGCTTTATTGTGCTTTCTGAATTGAGGAAGTTTGCTGACAATGATTGCAGAACTGGGACTGGGATCAGTGAACTGAAAAACAAGAAATGCTGCAGCACCACACCGTGACTTTACTTACTTTGAGTGTAAGCGCTGGATCTGTTTTTGAACACAGATTGTATTGGAATTCTGCAAGATCCACCTTAAAAATAAAAGATAGTAACACAATGAGTGTGCAGCATACAGCTTTTCCTTAAAAGATAAAGCTGAGAAGTAATTACCACCTTTAGACACCAGGTGGCATTTGTTCTAAGAAGACAAGCAATGCCATTGAAAGAAACACTTTGTTAAAATGCTATTGGACTGCAATATGCAAGCCTATAGTGCGTTCTAATAATAGCAATGGGCTCTTTGCACTCAGCTTTAATGTGTAAATAATTTAAAGACAGCTTTTATATATTCATTTAAGTATGAATCATGAAACCTTTCGAGTCTGTTGTTAAAAGCAAATAAAACACTAGTTTCATAATGCAATGTTTTTATTCATCTAAATAATTCCTGAATTCAATCTTTTTTAATAGACCCTGTTCTTTATTTTAAAAAAATGTTTTGTCTCTCTGAACCCTATTTGGTAATTATGGGCTGTACTGTGTTATAAAAGCCATTTCATATGATGTCATTTAACCTGGCCAACATTAAAAGTATACAGTATTACTGGTATTCATACCAAATGACTGATGATTATCACTCTGTTTAACTGCTGTCTTCCTTCCAGGGGTGGTACAATGTTCATTTAAATGAAATGTTTGGGGAAAAACCTGGATATTCCCCAGACTTGAGTAAACAGTAATTAAACAGCATATTTGTTTTTCACAGTTTTTTTTTTTCTTTTGCCTAAAACAGTTGCACTATAGTTTCTCAGCTTCAAATCAATTCACTGTACAGGATTCCACAATTACAGGGGTGCAGACAGCCAGGCCCTGAACAGCTCAGCTTTAATGTATTAACACCCTGGGGCAGGGGAAAGCATATGGGATGTGTATTGACTCCAGACACTTAATATTTGCAATGCACACTTAAAAGATGCATGGCAAGTACAGGGCTAAGTGCTGCACAGCCTCATTCCAAACATATTGCAAAATATCCTAGACCATGTCTACGTATCTGAAACAACCATTTAACCAGGATTCTAAACCTACTCCCTTTGTCAAAAGTGTCAGTTTAATTTAGTTCAGTTGATCTCATTGTTTTCCAAGCGTATTAAGAAAGCAAGAGGTTAAGCATAGCTTTCACCTGACGTGGTGGAGAAACCGGGCGTGTTGAACAGGCCGTAGTGAATTACATACAAGGAAGTCAGGACCAGTATGTTCCCCTTTGCTTGTCCATTAATAAATACTCCCTTTTACAATCCGTCCTGAAAATGAAAAAGAAACATGCTATAAAACAGGGCTGAATATTGTGATCATGAAAAAGAAAACATTACTTCAAAATGAACATAGATGCACTACTCCCAGGGTTTTGCTGCAGTCTACAGTTTTGCTACAGGATTAAAATATATGTTAATGTAATAAAATGGGATGGAAACAACAGGACCGTGTTTAACAGAGCTTAATCTTTTTTTACTGTTCAAAAAAATAGGAGCAAACAACTGATGATGAAAAATTCTAATGGAAAGAAAGCATTGGATTTTTTCCATGCTTTTTATTTGTTGTATCCAAGGAAGGAAATATGACTCCCAGTGCATAGCAGTTTGACCCATTTCTGGTTTTACTATGAGATTAAGAAGACACACCTGAGCTTGTTACTTGTGGCCAGTCAAGCTTGTAGTAAAACGGAATGGGTGAAACTGCTATGCAATTGGGGTCCTATTTCCATCCCTGGTATCTATTTCTCACCTATATCCCTGGTCCAGGGTGGTCTTGATTGAAATGTGCTGATGTCATAAAGCTATCCTCTGGGGTCAACTGTAAATTACAGTACTGAGCTTACAACTGTAGTAGAACACACCTCACAAAGAAGGACTGATTTTCTGAAAGCGGGCTTACGTACAGTGCGGATTAGCTTGAACCTTTCGCTCCAGTAGTTGAGGAACCCGCCCCGGCTGATGGACATGTAGCGCCCTAGCTGTGTCAGGGCCTTGGGGAAGCCAGTCTTATCCTCCTCCTTCTCAGCCTGCCATGTGTGTATGGGGTAGAACCGGATATCTCACAGTGAGCCCTGCGTGCACACACACACACACACACACACACACACAGGGAGGTGTGGGCATGGGGGTTACATTACACCAGTTTTTGGTGTAAATGATAATTGGATGCTATGGCCCCACCAGTGGGTGGACATTGACGAGATAACTGATTGTGAGGTAATTAATGATCATTTTGGTGGATTAAGAAATGTTTGATATTCACAACGCTTTTCTAGACATTTGTTTCTTTTAAAAATAAATGTTTCATGTGTACAAACCTTTTAAAAAAACACATTTAAAGTATTGTATGGGCCCAAATACATGTACGAAATGCTGCCTGTGCGTTGCGTGTGCTTTCGTATGAAAAGGGGCAGTTTATCAGGGAAGAAATCGCTATAAAGTATTTAACAGTATGCAACATTGATATTCCTATGATTGTCAATCTGGCATGTTTTTGATTTCACAGTGTTGTCTGTGCAGCCACGAGACCCATTAGTGAGTGTTTAAAGCACACATCATCATCATCATCATCATCACCACCACCAGTCCCTGGGGTGGAGGGGGGCAGTGTGAGTGTTGCATTACCAGCAAGCTGACTCATCACAGCCTCAGCTGGGAATATTGGATATCCAGACAACACTGATATCACACAGTCAGAGCACACACACACACACACACACACACATAAACTGGACATCTGAATCATGGTCTGAAAGACAGCCGTCACCCTTGTTTATTAACCTTTAATCTTTAAGAGTTGTCTGTTTTTTCTCAACATATGCTGCATAAGTTAATATAACATGTTTTATACATGCATGCATGCATACATAGATTCATTTTATAGATACTCAACTTGTATTGTTTTTCCACATGGGATTCCAGTGCTAAAGGGGTTAATATTTCCTTGCAGTCCCAGGGGTGTGACATTTCCTTTCAGATCTGGAGATCTGGATTACAGTGTATCGAAATCCTTTGTCATGCCTTTGTGATCTCATCACAGAGGCAGAACCCGCATATTTAAATATTCAGCTTCTTAATTATTTACATCATACAAAGCGCCCATCTAAGCTCCAAAACAAAGGGGCTTTTCTTCGTTTCTGTACTCTACAGTAGTGAGACTGTAGTCAAAATGGCCCGCAGCCTGAGGAAAGATGGCAAAAACAGCAGTTCTAGCACACTTCTACTGTGATTTTCAGACCCCCAGTTCAGGGCTTGTTTTTTTTTTTTTTTTTTTTTTTTTTTAATTGAAACAAAGTTTCACGCAGGTTCAGAATATTGCATAAACCATTTTAGTGTTTAGACGATATTTTGATCATCCTCATTACATTGCGTGTTTCTCTTACCGTGCATAAGTTATGCTTTTGTCCAGGGCCTGCTGTGCTTTGCAATCCAAACCAAGTACTAAATAAGTTCTCCAAATGCCAGTGGCCCCCATTCATCAGACAAGCCCAGATAGCGCACATTCCAAACTGCTGGCTTAGAGCCCATGGTTAGGCTGTACCACATGTCTAATGAGGGCGATCATGATTTAGACTAGTGTTTATGTTTATTATTTTTTTTTTTTTTTTTTTTTTTTTTTTTAAGACATTAGTGATACTTGAAAGAGCAACGAATGCCTTACACTGGAATGAGCTTCAGTGGCTTGGGGAAGAAGAGAGGCCAGTTCTGTCTATGTAAAGAGTCCTTCTCAAGGTACTCCAGCAGCTCGTAGTTCAAATACTCGTCCTATAGGGAGAAACACAGATGGGCTGTTACATTACTCAGCCAAGGACTGCAGCATGACTATAAAAAGTGTATTAGTGATGTTTTCAGCAGAGCTTATTACAATGGCTCAGGGTGTGCTGTAAATTAATTCATGAACATGTTGTGGGAGTAGATGACTATTTAATCTTGTTTATTACGTAGGCTGCGGAAGACGACTTGCCTTGTCTTGTTTTAAAATGCATTAGAGATCCTAGTAATCACAGCCGACCGGAGTATGAAAATTAATACTTGAAGTAGTCTTCCAAGACACGTTAAAGCTACAATGGCTCATAATCATGATTCATGTTCACCTTAGCCTAACTCAAACTAGTGCTTATGACATCCTTCCACACAGCCTTCTCTGCACTCTGCTTTATTTAGAGTTTGTTTAACATTCCCAAATATGTTCTCCTCCTTGAAATCAATTTTCCATTACGCCATTGAGCCCCACTGTTATGTTCCTGCAGCAGTAGGTTGTTTTGGCCAGTCTGGTCCTCATCATCCACCTCACCCATGATCTTTAAAATGGCCTCTCGGAACTCCTCCTTATCCAAGCCAACAGAGCACTAGAACAAAAAATTACTTTGCAGTCCTTCAAAGAAAAAGGACCACGAGGCTACCATTATTATACCAGTGTAAAACTCAGTAGAGCCTTTAACATACCACAGCATTTCCAGCAAATGGCAGCAAACCTGGAAGTGTTAAAAGTGGCTCCAGGGCAAGATTACAAAACCTTTCATCTTATTGTGTGGTGGAAAATAATCAGGAAATGTGTGTTTCGACTCACACCGCTGTACTGTGTATCGCTGACCTTTCTGCCCACCAAATGAGAATCTATATCCATCCTTCAAAAATAAAACAAAAAGGAGAGACAGTACTCCCACCTCCACCCTCATCTACATCTGCCTCGCGGAACACGCACTCGATTCTGTGGAGATGCTCATCATTGATCTGATCCTCAACGTGCTGGGGCTGCTTCCCATCAGCAGCATTTTCACCCTGCAGTGAGGCCTGGGAATGTGAAATCCAAAGAAAATGCATGAACAATACCTACACCAAGCTTGTTTTCCACAATGCTGCAGAAATAAGTCATTGTAGGTTTAATAGGTGTATTAAAAAGGTTCAATTGGTTCAATTTAGTAATCAAGGACATGGCTGGAATGAAGACCTGGGTTGGAAGTGTAGAGGTTTCCCACCCCTGGCTTTCTATACACTGCCATCACTTTTCACCAGGCCCTTCTTTTGTAAAGATACAAGACACCACATGGATCAAGGTGTGGATTCCACCAGGTCCCAGTGTGCTCCCAGGGGATGCAACATCATTCTTTGTATAGGGATTGAGGGGTTGTTCAAACTTAACCCATATTAATAATAATAATGCTTTGGGATTGCTGTTGGGGTATTCAGAGGAGCTAGTGATTTTATGAGTTTAAGTACGATTTATACCTGCTGCTTGGTTTGATCAGTCTCCGAGATTACCCTATAGCTAGAAGAAAAAAAAAAGTTACTGTACTTGCAACTATTCCTATCTTCTTAAGCCACATATGCAAAGACTTTCAGGTAAGGCCAAATAGAGCTCAGAATGTAACACATACTGTATTTGAATACAAACAGGTGAAGACTGCAATAATACAGGTGTTCATATTTTATTCTTCCACACATTTCTTCCAGTCTTCCGTTGATAACACTTGAAATCCAGTCGTTTTGAAAAGATTTTTGACCTTTTGAGTTTAAATGGAGGGATTTCAAATGGTCAACATAAATCTGAAGTTTCCAGATACTGTATCAAACCTTTCAGCAGAAACTACTGAATATTTGAGTAAAACTGGTACTTAAAGGGTTAAAAACCTAGTCTTAATTATACCTCGACAAACAATAAATTGCTGATCAGTACAGTCGACTGTAGCAACCAAATTTCCGTTGCAAACCACAATGAGGAACTATATACCATTAGGAAATAAACATCAAGCTGAATCTTTGCAGCAGCATCTTAAAGGTATTTGATAGCCTGCAAACACCTAGTCAGTCAATAGTAACTATTTTTGTCTCACTATAAAAACACGTATACCTACTTTATTACACCTTGCTAGATTAAAATAAACTAAGGAATTTACTTACTTTTAAATTTCCCTTCTGAGCCAATTCAGGCTCTGAATACACACTTGGAAAAATAAAACAGGAAGTGACCAAAATGAGACGGATAGCTTTTGAAACAGTTATGAACACATCAACTCCAGAACAACAGTGATGAAAATAAATAAATAAAGACAGACCTAACTTCTCTTTGTACAAGATTTTAAATGTAAAGGTTAGACTTGACAGGCTACTTTTTTGGAAGAGTGCACGTGAAGGATCTCTAATTCTAATCAAGTGTGGATTAACAAGTGTAAAAACACAGCATGTTTTAAGATCCCATCACAAACATCACTGTACTAAATCTTTTATTAATAATCCTTTCAGATGGTTTGGAAAATACTATAGCTTTATTCTATCTCAATATGGTGACAATATTACCAGTATACAGCAGATTATCAAAACCTCAAAACATGTTCTGCTGTAACTATACAGCAATGTTACATCTGCTATATTAGACTACACTGTGCCCATTAACTTCATGACCTCAAATGACATTTTTATTTTTTACTGTATCAGTTGTTCAAACATTTAGAAAAAAGTACAAGTACAATAAACCAAGGTGAAATACTACAAGGACAAAGAACCAGTTTGGAAATCCAGAACTTTATTGTTAGTAAGAAACTGACTTCAGTAAATAAAAAACACCCTGCAGAAAAAGACCAACAGTGGTATTTTGTCCACAGTGTACAGGAATCTTAGGGCAACAAACTGTAAAAGGCCACCAGAGAATTGAGATAGCACCACTGTAGTATTCTTCCCCAACAATGGCTAGTTATTGTACATTTTTTGGCAACTTCTAAATTGAGTCTCAGTATTCCACCATCACAAAACATTTCCAAAAAACGTAACAAAGTTATACTTAAATGCAAGCAAACCTAATATGGACCTTGAACAAGACAAGTCTGGAGAGGTACTGGCACATACATAACTATTAAAAAGCCAACTGAAGGCAGTCGTTAAATTATACCTTTTTTTCCTCTTTTTGTCATAAGTGTTTGGCTAAAAAGTCCTGACATGATCAATTTTACTGCACTACGATTTTTAATAAATAGCCAGATACTAATGCTATATTTGCCTCAGAGAGAAGTAGCAAGGATGGTAAAGCAAAAAAAGTGCCAATTGCACTACAGGAAGGTGCAATTTCTAAAACAGAGATAGCAGTTTTTTTCATACAAATTTTAGGATTCAGGCTCAACGTTTAAATTAAAATGTCAGCAGGTGACTGATAACAAACACTTTCACTTCCCCTGTACCAAATAAGAGAATAAAATAGGTATTTGATTTATTCATTCATTTTTAAGAGGATTCTCATCATAAACCAGCATCAAATTGAAAAAACAATACTGTCCATCTGTTACACTCAAGTTCATTTTTTTCCAGGGTGCAAATGCAGGATACATGGGGTACAGTAGAATTCCTTCTGTGAGTTACTTGAATTGTGCAAAGCCTGAAGTCACATTTCAACACTATTGTCGATTCAGTAACCCTCAAAATTGACCCTCAAATGCTCATTCTTTCTATTGCGTGGGAACGATCAGTTATGAGCAAAAGCACTTTCTCTTCAACCTGCCCACCCCCAATAATATTGTACTATTTGCAAATTGCTTATAAAGGTAAAAATATCAAATCTTACGACTGCAACACCTGAAATTACCAGCAATCTATAAACCTGCACAATATTCAGAAGATGTGCTTGTTTTAAACTACAAAAAGAGGTGGCAGATCACAAGCTTAAGTAAAAAAAACAAACAAATAAAACAAAGGTGCTGCACACCTTTCTGTGTCTCTTTCCCCAACCCATCCCCCATAGAAAAGAAAATGAGGAAATACATTCTGAAGACTGACATTTCTGTGTCATTTTACTCTGCTGGAAACAATACAGCTCTGCAGTCATCAGATTCCCATGTTTATTCAGGTCAAGGATAAAAAACTTGAAAGTTTTAAGAAAGGAGGTACTTGAAATTGGATTTTGTTTTTGCTTAAACAGACATTTTGATATAAAGTTTGTTCAGAACCAAATGCATAACATGATCTGGTGTGGGTACAGGTGATCTATAAGTTGCATCAAGTGTGGAATGTTAGTATTCCTCTTGCTCCTGTGGCGATTCACCATCTGGTATCACAAAGCCCTCCTGAAAATAAACAAAGGGTAACATTAATACATATGCTTAGTTGCAGACCATGTTAAGACAGATTGGGATTGTTTTTAAGAACTGTATAAAAGTATTTTGCATGCCAAACCAATATGCTTTTTCAATTTAAAGCTGAGGTTTCGGGTTAAAGTCACAAGATAATACTTGTGGGTTGGATGGCCCTGAATTTTTTCACACATTATTTTGTATAGTTAAGTCAATCCTATTGCAACTGTGATGATAAAAAAAAAAGAAAAAAAAAGCAATTAGATGGATGCACCAGGTTTCTTTTTTTGTTTATTTAGTAGGGTCCACGTATTATACCTCTAGTTGTGCAGGGGTGTGCAATTTTTGAAAAATCTACTTGCCCCTCCCTGTCGCACAAAACACATACAACAAAGTAGAATCTAACTTGTAGGGCTGGCTTTATTTAACAGTGAATACAAAGCAATCAATTAGTGATTAACAGGGCCGATCAAGCCACTTAGCTTGACAGGTTCACTAAATTCTTCTAGATACACAAAAGCTTCCCTGTGACCCTGCTTCACCTCAACAATACTTTAAGGAAATCTTCCTTTCAGTGTAATTTGGAACACATCTAGTAAATTTAAGTAACATACTAAAATAGTACAACTATAATAAGCAATACTTGGAGTTATTCAAATATAAAAATAGCTTCTGCCTGTTTTCTGCTCCCACTATTTCTCTGTAAGCTGAATCCATCTCGTGATGTACAGGTGTTTTAGTTTGTTGCATCACAGACACAGAATTATTGCCAACTATTACTGCTGCTTTGTGAAATTCTGATTTTCTTGATGTTCTTTCAGTTTTGTAACTGTTGAACCCCAGATTTTGAAAGGGCTTATAACCTGTCAAGTTTCTCTGCATTTTGAATTCATCAAAATGCACACAATATTTACAGCAGGCACCATCACATTCTGCAAAGACAAAATGTTTTCTTTTGTTTATTTCTATGATATACTTTTTTTTTTAAGCAGTGTACATTACAGCTATTTTCCCTCATCGAATATCTTCACCCAGGACGACTAACGAACACTGACTAACTAATATCGTTTCTCTTCAGATCTAGTTTTAAAAAAGTATTTAATATAGCATGTAAATATAGTAAATAGCAAAGTAGGTGAGCAACACTAAATTTGAAAAAAAAAAATGCAGCCATTTCAGGGTTTCTTTGTATCCAATAGCTGGCCAATCAAAAGTGATATGGGTGGGACGCAAACACTTAAATGTTTGTGTGTAGGTGCTTCCGCAATTCAGTTTTCAGAAACTTGCGTGGCTCTCTAAAAATATACCTGGAGTGTCTTTCTAGCAACAGAATGAACATAGGAAAAGCAAATAAATAATTTTTCCAACGGGCTTTATATAACGGCAAATATTCTTGTCCTGGACGTAGGACGATACAAATTGCACACCCCTGGTTGTGTTTTTTATTGTTTTATTTATTTTAACAGCTGGGTTTTAGCACTGGGTAGGATTTTAGCTTAAAGAATTCGGGTGGAATCTTAAGCTGAATTTGTTGATTTAGGTCCACCATCTATATAATAGTTAGGACATGGTGAAAATTAAATCACAAAAACAGGGTGACTAAATTGCATATACAGTATAACAAAATACATGCAAGCAGGTGTGAAATGCAAACACCCCCTCTCCCAAAGTACACATGGATTGTATACTGCTTTATTCCACAATCTTTTTAGCATTACACAAGTGGTCTAAACAACTTAATACAGAGTGAACAGCTTTGTGTATATATATAATAGTTACCACACCCCAGCATATACTTTGTACATCTCTCAATTGCTTGTAGCCGTCTCTGACTCCAGGCAATTGGACACAGCCTGATGGGTATTAGAGCAGTTTTTTAAATAATTCAGGTCAGTACTTGTAAAACATTAAAAGTGACTGTATACAGGGATAAAGTGTTATACACACCTATTAAGAGCCATTCAAACATCTCAATAAAATATTTTGAATATGAACAACTTGTACAGAACTTTGTGTTTCAGATGGGAGTATTTTAGAGCCAGAGGAAAGTTATGAGGAACAGTTTGAAACGAAACAAAAGATTCATAAAAGACACCAGTTCAACTTACTACAAAAAAAAAAAAAATCTTAAAGTTGTCTGAAATTCCCTTGCTACTCTGGCTATACTCTTTTTTAAACTAAAATCAACACTAATTAATTCCAGCAATTACTTACATCTGTAGCATACAGGATGTCAACAATCTTTTGTAATGTTGGGTCACTTTCCCCTTCTTTCTCTTGGCAGATAAGTTCAATATTTCTCAGTTTGCCAAAGTAAAAATCTCGCTCCTTCTCCATATCTTCAATTGTGATTTTTAGTAAGTTAACCTGAGTGGAAAGAAGCAATATGAGTAATGCGAGCAGTACATGATTACCAATGAGCCCAGGTTGTGAAAAACATGTTTTCAAAAAACAAAAAACCTGGAACGTATGGAATAAAACTGTATACTTCTGAATATCATTAATACAGCATTTCCTTTAGGAACGCAGACAAGGGCGTCTTACCTACTGTTTTCACCTTTTTAAACACTTACAAAGTGAAAAAAAACTTAATAATAATTTCTTACTAATAACGTATTATAATAAATGCATTCTTGTCTGTATTATTGACCAAATGGGGCAGAACATACCTCCTGAATAAGCTCGGTCTTTTCTTCATCACAGTTTCCTGTTGGCCCTGGTCTCCTGGCTGCTCCTGCCCCTGCCCCCACTTTAGAGGCAGGTGCAGTCTTTGCCACTGCTGCGGTCCTCTGAGGGGCTGAAATAAAGAAACACAAAACTAAAATATAAAAACTTTAAAGCAAGTTATTTGTAGCCTACAAACCAAACCCAGCATCTGACAGACAAAACAGGTCCAATTTAAATGATTTTTATGGCATCAGCATAGCTATGGCAGCACCATAATCTAATCCTGGCCAGGAATATACAAATAAATGTAGTACTACCATTCCCAAAGTGGATTAATCAAACAACTAAACCACTCCCCAAACAATGTGTGCAATCAAGGTTCTCATTAAGTTTCAGAGTACTGACAGAAGGAGGGAATATTTGTTGCATATATACAAATTACATTTGTGTACCACTGTCATTTCAATTTCTTCAAAGCTAACAAAAGTTTCTTCATACTGGTAATCAAGCATTACAGACATCATTTGAGACTAGTCTGTTAAACCACCATAGATGTGGTTCTCTCAGAAAACTGCATGTCAAGATCAAATATATTATTCCTGGCAAAAAACACACATTTATTAGAAATAAGACATGCATTCAATTTATACAATAGTCACGTCAACAATGTGGAAATAGCTTTTAGTGTTATTTAAAATGAGCCAACATACTACCAATCCTTAATGAGAACACTTCTCCAAAAACCACGCTCCTCAGTGGAAGAAAACAAATTGTGTGTTTAGAACCATGAAAACCCGAGCCCGATCAAAATACCAATTTTTGCTGCTGGTTTTCCTAAAGGATCCAACTCTGAACTGGGTCTGAAATCTGTAATGTATAGATCAAGATCCTATATATTTCAGTTTATCATATAAAATGCAAATTCCAAACAAAATAAGCCTGTGATTTAAAAAAACAAAAAAAAAAAAAACCAAGTGTGGACGGTTTAACATTAAAGCTTTATTTACATAAATATTTTTAAAAATGTAAACCAAGTCCACTCAAATTATTTTAGGCCTTTAAAATCACGATATGAAATGTACAGGACTTGAAATAGATCGCTCCCTTAGGCTGCATTCACACTGGGTCTGTTTCAAAATGGACTCGGTCCAGTTCGTTTCAATTCACTGACCCTGTAGCAACTCTGAAGCTGTTAAAATAACAGTATATAATAACCCAATGATATTTTAAAATTTAAACACGTTAAATGTACAAAAAGCCAGATTTAAAAGATAGATTAACTATTCCCATTTAACCATTGTATACACATAATCAGAATAATTAAAACAATCTATGAGACTTATTTTAAATGGCGCCAACACAAACTAATATTACTCTTCTATTTACTTGCTGAGCACACTGATATAGTTCTGTACTTAAATCAATAAATAAAATACACAAAATCAAAACCGGGACGATTAACAATTTTACTGTTTCCAACCGGGTTAAAAAATTAAAGCTGAAATTAACTGTGACCATAATGTAGTTCCTGAGACATTTTTTGCTCTACTTGTTTCCTCAGAATATGAACTAAACTATGGGCGAAATGTTTACTTCCTAGTCAGGTTGCCTTTAAAGTTCAGCTCCTATGTGCAAATGGACTGAGTCCAGCAGTTGTTCACATTGATGTTTAGCAAGCGAACCAGACTTGGTGCATTTGCCAAACAGACCGAGGCCACCTCTTTAGGTGAACTCGGTACAGTTCATTTCCCAAGCGGACTTTATTGTTCATACCAAACGTATCGAACCGAACGGAGTGCGGATCAAACCCTCTAAAACAGACCCTGTGTGAATACAGCTTTACAAAATATATCTGAAAGCAAACAGAAATGGGGGGGTGTCCACTGAGCATACATCTGTATGAATGGATTCTATTATCTTAAAACAGCCTGCTTTTGATCTCACCTGTTCCCCCTGTGATGGGGATTTTCTTGGGTTTGTTCAGGGCAGGCGTGGAAGTATTGAGTGAGGGTGCGGTCTCCTGGCCTTGTCTGGCACCAACTGGGTCATAATCTTTCCCATCATAGTTGGCATCAAAGAATTTCTTGAACCACTGAACAAATTCAAAGTTGTCTTGGAATTTTCCTTTTATTAATTTGTCCACAGGGATAATCTTTAGAAAATGATTTTCATGTTAATTGCACAGACAGAAATATTACAGTAGTAACAATGTACAGTAGTATTAATGCACAGCTATTAAAAACAAACTACAGACTCTGTCATATGAAACTTTAAACTTTGATCTCTTAACAATAAACACTGCCAACCAGAATGTGAATATTGCAATAGTTGCTTTTTTTTAACCATAACTACATGCTTAGTCATAGAAAGAAAAAGTAAAAGTATTACGACTTACTTTGTCAACACCCATTCTCTTGAAGCTTGCTTGTAAAAGTTTATAATTGTGGATGAATTCGTGTTCCAGTTTGGCTTGAAATTTCACTTTCTTCATTGGCATACATCCTGGGAAAAGCATGTCCATGAACTGGCAGTATACAGAGCCTGGAACATGAGTAATTGATTTTCTTTATTAAATGTTGACAGAAAATGGGACAGTTCAAATAAAACATGCTACACAGTGATCTGAAACAATGTGCTTTGTAGGCCATTTGTGTGTTCCAAATACTATACAATACCTGAACAGAGCAACTCAATCTTAGTAAGGTTCATTTGTAGAGATTCGTTTATCCATGCCAACATGTCATGTCGACTCAAATTATCACTGGTCACTGAAGTTGAATATACGTTCACTGCCATCTTCTTTAATCTGCAAATAAAATATAATTAAAATATCAAAACTGTCCATTATTCTTACAACTTTTACAGGGTCATTCTGATAATTTGCATTATGAGAAAAGTCAACATTTATATGCTCATACTGTGTTTAAACATAAAACCTGGCTGTAAAGACAGCTGATGTCATAGGTCTGTCTTAAGCAGCTTAAAAGTATGGACTTGTTTGGTTTCCCTTACTGGCAGCAAACAGGTGAAACAGTGGTTTATTTCATTATCAAAATACAAACAACAATCAATCTTTTAATACAGCTTTGTGAAAAGAACTGTCATTTTAAAAGCCTGCTAGAGTCCCACACATGTTATTTATGTCAAAGTCAATATGTGCATTTTGTTCATTGGAATGATGTTTCTTAACTGATGGCGAGGAATACTTAATTTTAGTTGTGAATGTGAAAAAAAACACCGTATTCCACTATTAACAGCGACTATCCAAGCATTTCTGTATAGGCAGTGTTTTACATATATGCAAAAAAATATATATGCATATATATTTTATATGTGCATTGCCGGTAACGGTATGTAATGTATTATTTCAGAAGAACAGCGCTGCACAAGCTTACTTATTTACGTGATGAACTGAATTTAAAAAGAAATCACAGTCTACTTCACTACTGCCCCACTCAGAGCAGCAGCCATGACCAGGAGCTGTTGATTGTGAGGAGAACAAACCGGCTTTTTTTTTTTTTTTTTTTTTTTTTTTTGCAATACAGTTTTACTCGTTGTGTGTCCATTTCACATAATCCAAGCAGCTTGACGCCATTTCCGTTTTATTTTTCATTATCTGCAAGATGCAACACAAATCGACAGCTAAATTTATCTTAAATATTTTTGCATTAAAATATATATCGCTGGTTGTAACACGTACATGCATTCATCACGGTCAGGCCTCGTCACATCGAGCAACAACGAATCGTAAAGATTGAAATATTTTACATATCTGTATTATTAAACTCAGAGTAAATCATATCGCACCTTCTTTGTCATTAGTGCCCCCTCCCCTCCCCTCCTTGATATCTAGATCATTTCCCCTACCCTGGCCCACCGTACTTCTGTTGCTTAAATTTTAAAAAACGGATTTTCAAATGACCTATACTTCTACCGCAATTTAAAAATAAGTAACTTCCAGACATAAACAGCGAATTTCATATTCCAGCAGAGTGCTGCAGAATCACTTGTTCGATATTTGCGATTTCTTCTTTTTGTGTGCCCGTATTAATTTAACCGGGTCTCTCGCGTTTCACCGTGGCTGCTATCCTACGCTCTCCGCCATTCAGTTTCTCAACACGCATCTCAAAACCGACCCCAAAAATCGACACTTACCTCTTTTATTTTCGGTCTCCGGTATGTTCAACGAGTAAAAACAATTCATAAATTAATTTACCTGGAATATTTTACTCTGTTTTTTTTCGTGCCTGTCTGCCGCTGCTTTCTTTCGTTCAGTCCCCTCAGTTTGTTCAATCTGCGCTCGACGTCATAACGTAACGGTTGCACGCTGATTCTAGTGTGTGTCCCCCGAGCTGCGTCAATCACTCGGAGGAGGCGAGGCACACACTTTAACTCTTAAAATACCGGACTGTTGTGTGTGGCCAAAAAAAAAAAAAAAAAAAAAAAAAAAAGCAGCTATTTAATAAAATACAGTCGTCTTTTAACTACACACGACTTTGCCATATCATGAAGAAAAAATACCTTGTGCAAATACTGTACAAATTCTGATATTTCACAAGGAGCACAAAGGAACAGTCTTGTTCTCCTGTAAAATTGTAAAAACGTATCAAACCAAAGCAATGCCATTTTGGCATACCATAATATTAAGTTTGTGTGTATGTGTGTTGAATGCAACTTTACAATACATTGTGGGAGGGCCATTTGTTGAAATAGCAGGACAGGGTAGGGCACTGTTATAGCGATCGGTTGTCTTCATATTTAGGGCCGTCCTGTAGCCAGCCAGGAAACTGCTAAGGAAATTCAGTTGAAGGATGCAGTTGGTCTACTCGGATGTTTTCTGGTGCACATGCTTGAGCATAACTCGAGGCTTTAGAATAATCAGAATATATTCAGAGTACCTATTCCAACAATAAACACAGCACACCAGCCTTGCATGTCTACTGCCAGAAAGCTAAGTTTACTGTCCCCATAATACTCTGTGTCTTCACACTTTCTAATTATAAAGCTAATTTCCTGTGTGGCTCATAAGGCTCTGCTTGCCTGGAACACAGGGAACTCAAAGGCGCCACCTGCTGTTTGGTTGAAATAATGACAGGAATGTGGCATATCTATTAGGTAGTTGGTTTTAATATTAGGGTGTCCCACTTTGCAGTGACGCTCATGCCCACTGGTGCTAAGCAAAGGAACTCTGCTTCCTATAAAGTATGAGGCTATATTCACAAAGAAGACAATGTGTATTTAAAACCCTGTTTCAGTTCCTCTGTACAGTAGCACCGCAGTGAACGAAAAGTACACTAATAAAAGCTGATTTGTTAGCCTACCAAAAAATTGATTTGAGATTTTGAAGTTTGATCATATACAAGAAACAGATCCTTATAAACACCTCTCTCACACAAACCACACCAGTGTGCACAGGACTTACAGCCTTCTCTTTTAAAGCATTAGGAGATAGAAGGGGCTGTGTAATGGTTTGAAAAAACTCCAATAGCAAGTTCCAGCATTACATATTCATGATCATGCACTTTCAGTACTTAGGTTTTCAGGGAAATGCTTGTAAGGATGTCTTAATCCAGCATTATTTTGATTTGAATGGATCTTTGTAGTACTGGCAGTCACCTCAGTTTTCATTGTGATGTCTTTTTTCTAGTTTGCAAAAAAAAAAGCTGTCCAGTCTCTACTCCACCCTGGGGAAATATTTAATATTTAGTTTTTATACTTTTTGCTTGTGGATTATGTATGTTTGGATGTCTAAATGTATGTCTTTCTGTAAAAGCATATGAAGAACATGTTGGATTCTGTTCAATAAAAATGACACACAAATGAACCGTATTCACTTTATTTTCTATAGTTACACATACAATACATAGAACAACAGGTAACAGAAATGATAAGTTTCTAACAAAAAGTTGTAAACTTGAGCTACTGAATCATAACTGTTATTAATTCAATATCGTAGGCAAACCTTTACCAAACACAGTACACGTATAAGTAAAAAAAAAAAAAAAATAAAATAAATCTAAAACTAGAATTACAAAAGTAGCACCGATAAAAGTACAAAATACCCTAAAACCCCTTTTAAAAATCAGTCGAGGTATTACTGTGAAATCTTAACAGTACAAAGACATCACTCTTCACAAGGCCTACAAACACCTCTAGTCTAGGGCACATGTTGGCATAATATTTGCTGGATTTTTTTATTTTATTTTTTTTACTTGGTTTAAAACAATGAAAGCACCAGTTAAGTTCACATGATTTACAAACATTTTTAAAAAGTCAGTGATTGTTCACCAAAAAGAAGGGTCCAGTCAACATCATCAATGCGGTTGTTCATCGAAGAAGCAAATGCATTGAAAATCTTCAGTGATAAATTACACACACACAAAATCCAGATCAACACATTGTTTAGAAATGCTTATACAGTACAAAATAAATACAGTACTTCAGATATAGGCATTTGGTAGGATTAATTCACCTGGTTTTAAGGGACATCAGTATTGCATATTGCTCCTGTACTATAAAACTCAATTTGTATGTTATCTAATTTTGTAGCTATTTGCAAATAATTAGCAAACAAACAAAGTCTGATACATTTTTATTAAGCACGAGAACAGACTAGTACTTAGCAGTTCCTTTTGATGGGTGAAATTAAAAGCAGACTTTAAAAAAATGGGCTATGTAACCAATTTCTGTTTTATAAATTAAAAACAAATTACATTTTTTTAAAAAAGAAGGCAGACCTGGTAATATCGTGTTGATTGGTACTGCTGAATGGGTATTTACTATTTATCCTGCAATTTATCAGACTCCTTTGGGTTGTCATTATGCTTTACAATAAAGTTATACATCCTTATATATGAGATTGAAGTGAGATTTCACCTGAGACTTATTTCTGTGTGGTTTGAATGCATGGGTAATCACTGACTTGTGGTGTTTTTATTTTTTTATAACAGCTAGAAATTTTAATGACTTTTTTGTTTTTTTTTGTTTTAAACAAACACACCTTGAACCACAAGTGTAGAAAGCTACTCCCATGATTAATCATATTAAGTACTATTGGTCAGTTTTCAGAATTGTGAAAACTAGTTAAAACATGAAATACACAGAACAGGACCCTGCGGTTGCTTCTTGACAATGCAATTCTAGAGCATTAGGTTTGCAGTTCATTGTGTGCCTGTACTCTGGTTTAGGCAGGCATTTTAAAGGCATCTTACATGCTGCTGCAGATTGCTTTGCTGTAGCTGAAGGCCTAGCTTAGTTAACATTGCCACCTTGCTCCTGAATATATTAAACCTGACACATCTCTTTTCACAGGACAAACCGATGTTAAAGTTCTTCCTCACTTCTTGTTTTTGCTTGAGTGTAATAGGCACTTTTGAGAGATGTTTAATTCTACTGTTGATTCTGTTCCCTACCTGATTCTGTTTACACCATCTACTCCCATTTGGAGTAAAAAATTACTTTAAAATAGGTTTCCTTCAGGAATACACACCATCATTTCCATTAGCTTTTCAATTTCCGTTTAGCAACTCGAACACGATCAACGCCGGAACGGCCGTGTTTGGGAGAAATCAAACTCAGAACTTTCTCACATAAGAGATCAACTCTCAAAACAGTTTTTTTTTTTTTTTTTTTTTTTTTTTTTTAATAGCTTAAAATGAATGTTTTTTCACTTCTAGACAAAAAGTAAAATCCTCCGTGGAGATTAAATCCTCATGTAATACTGACATTAAAATGAAATACTGTTTCGGATAATGGGCTTGATCACAGACAAAAACTTACAGCACTTCTAACAAGGTGAATTTCTGAGATGCAGTGTTTTTTTTTTTTTTTTTTTTTAAATAACCAATAGGGGTGGGGGGGGGGGGGGGGGGGGGCAGAAATGACAGTTGCACATCTGCTAGTGGACATGTCTAAAACCACCTTGCTTAAGAAATTCAGCTTTTAGAAGTGGTTAAATCTAAGCACAAAACACTATATTGAGTACGTCAAGGAACAGAAAATAACGGGATATTAAAATAGGAAGAAATTAAACTTAATGAATCAGATATAAAAAGTATCCTTTCAACTCAAATCGCACAATTTTGACGTCATCATTATATCAATTATTTTGCTAAAAAAAAACATGTTATTTCACGCAACTGATATAGAGGCATTATTGATTATTATGTGATCATCACCCAAGACAACAGCCCTTTAAACCCAGTCAGAGTAATGACAGATATGTAACAGCCCATCTTGGGGTAGGCACATAACACATTCATTATGAAGTACAGAAGGCTTCCGTTTTCTAGAAGCCTTGCTAAAAACTGTTTGACCTCCTGTGCCTGAAAAAGGCATTCCCATGTTTATACAATAAAAAACATAACCATTTAAATTAAAAAAAAAAAAAAAAAAAGAAAACCCTTATGCTCCAAAGTGAACAGGTAAATGCAAGTTGTGATGATACCCAATTGGGATAATGCAGATCCCAGCCAATTTTAACCAACATTTCCTGCCACTGAATACAATTCCAATATAAAAAGATAGGCACAGAGCGTTTCACAGGAAAGCTTTGAGGTAGGCTGTAAATGACCATGCTCGTTCAGGATGTCTACAATTGTGAAGCGGTAAAAATACCAAGCCTTCCAATTAAAACAGAATCAGTTTCGTAACAGCAACATTATGCTGCAAGTGGTGCATTAAACCCCAGATGTAAATAAAAAACAAAAGTAAAATTACTACTTGTAAAACTGTTTAAAAACAGGACTACTAAGTCTGACAACCTTAATTATCTTTAAAAAAATCCTGAGCAAACAATGTATATTTTAAAAAGTTACATGTAACTGGTAGTAGCTGATGGTATCATAAAAGAATGGCCTCCTGTAATGTTAGCACCGTAGTCTTTGTGCCTGCCTTGTGGTTGGTTTCTTCTTGCTGGAACCTAAAAGTGTTGTCTTGAAGTGTGAGGTCTTGTTATTTGCATTATTCTTGCTATTCACAGGCAAAGTAGTCTTTGAGGGGTGCGAACAAGTGGCGGATCACAGGGACACTCCATGACCTTCCAAGGACCTTCTGACGAGCCCCGCGTCCCATGTTGTACACATCTGTGTAGTGCTTGGGAAAGCCAAAGATCCTGTTAGAAATAAAAGAAATCGCGATGTAGCCTGGATTCAAACCTGTGATCTCCAGGATATAGGGTGCATCCTGCACTCCACAAGGAGCGCCTTTGCCACTCGGGAGCCCCCTAATTAGCAGTTTTTAAACTATAAATAGCTTGGCTAAACGGCGGTGGGGAGTTCAGTTCGAAGCAACAGTCAAGCAAACCAAGTGCAAGAAGGAGAGTGGAACGGGAGAGGGAATGGGCTCGTCCCAGGTTTGGCTGCCGGAGCAGGGCTGAAGCTCCCAGAGAAAGCCGCAGCAAAAAAATAAATACATTAGGAAAGATAACCACGTAATAGGCCTAATATTTATTTAGTTATAAAATGAATGCTGAATAAGATGTCTGTGTCAGAGACAGAAACGGAAGTTAGACTGAGAAGTTGTTTATAGTTTGAACACCAGTACTGTAGAGATCTTGCATGAATCACTAGTTTAGGGAATTGGGTGACATACTGTAGGAGCGTTACGACCAAGAGCCTTATAGCGAGGGAGCACTGTATTTAGGAGAAACAGCATACAGTGAGGGAGCATGCACTAACGTGCACTTCTCCTTTAAGAGTCATTTGCTGGAAGATAAAGCACAGTGCATTTGGCTAAATATTTAAAAACAAAGCCTTACGTACCACATCATGAAGTATTGTATTTCAAGAACACAATTGTGTAAATAAAAACAATTGCGCGACGGTTACCTTTCCAGCTCTGTACACCACAGGTTATCCTCTTTTCCATTCATGACAACAGGAAGCAGCTCTTGTTTGCCCTGTTTAATGGAGTTTGGACGTGTTGTGATAGTACGGACTTTTTTAAACTGAGGAACAAAAGAGAGAACATTTAAATATTTAATGCTATATAAATTTAGAAAATTGAATTTTTTTTCATACCGAATGCATTGTGTACAGAGTTATTTAAGAAAGTTCACAAAGCATTTATAGGCGTACATTCTTAATTTAATTGCGTCAAACATGTTCTGGTGGAATCTACAATCCACATTTAGTAAGTCTACTGCTTTTAGTTTGTTCCCCCAGTAGTTAATACTGCAAATCAAATTTAGAACACTATGCAACAGTGGCTGAACACAAACCAAATCCAAACAGTAAAGCTTAGGAAACTTTACCTTTGCTATTCTGCCATGTTCTAGGCAGGCTTGTAGTTCAACTTTATCATTCAAAGAAGTAGCAAGTGGCCTGAAGGAGAGAGGCAAAAATAACACTTTACATAATTCACAGAAACAACACACGTCTAAAAACAGCTCAATTACATAAGTAGGGTGGTAAACTTGACAGCATTTACTTCTGTTGTAAATGTGTAGTAATTTAGAAATGTGTAAATGACATCAATAGGTAGGTCTCGCATACCTGTTCATTCCAGGTATGTTACCCCAGAAGTTTCTTGCTCTATGTGCTGGACTCACTTTGACTGCATCGATCAACACGGGGTTACACTGGAAATAATGTTTGTTGAGAAAAATTAGAAACAAAGTCAGGTCATCTCTAGTCTGCAACAACTTTATTCACAGGAATAACTTCAATAATATTAAAAAAAAAGGGCATCCAATGAAAGCATTATGGTAAATCTCAAAATGATCTAGTACCTCCAGGAAGCGACAAATATCCTGTTTGTCCCGGACACCCATGGCCACCACGTTCTCAAACAGCCAGAAGAAAGGTCGGGAGTCTCCTTCCTTCGGTTTAAGCATGTTCAGCAAACGATAATATTCGAAGAACAGTCTTCCTGTGCCCTCTAGAGTACAAAGAAAAAGGAAAAATAAATAAATAAAAGAACATGCGGTAACTTTTCAGAGTGGATAACATTTGAACAGGGTGCACATCTTAGAGTGAAAATCTTACCAAACAGACCTTTCCTTGCTGGATTGACAATTGAGAGGTCATTACAGGGGCTTCCCCCAATCAGCAGGTCAAAGGGACCCCACTCCTCTATCTAGAAAGATAAAAAAAAACAAGAAAAAAAACACAAGTTAAATACGGCTGCACCCACTGTTTCAAATTGAGTAGGTAAACGCACGGATTACACCCAAGCGCGTAGCTGGTATACTGTTGCAAGTACAGATTTTGGCTGATAAACGTTTTGTTTTTGTTTTTTTACATACATGTTTCTTTGTAATGGTTCGGACATCATCCACATGTTCAATTTTTCCTTCATGTTTGACAAGGCCAACAGTGATAGAGTCTTCACAGATTTCAGATGCAATGTACCGGTCTACCTTGAAGCCCAGATCCTTTAAGACTAAATATCCTGGGAAACAAAGAATGAATACATAAATAAATAAATACACATTCACTGAAAAATGTACCTTCAGCAAATCTGAGGGAGGATAAAGAGCTTTTTTTAAAAAGCAGGATAGAAAACAAAAAATAAATAAATAAAGTCTTATTCCAAAACAAGAAACAAAAAAATATAAAATACACAAAAACCACACAAATCTTACCAGTGGCAATGCCATCAAAGAGAGACAAGACTTTAATAGGTCGCCGCTGATCTGCGGGGATAGATGGGTACACTCTGTGGGGTTCCTGTAAATCAGGAAGACATATCATCTTAAACTATGTGTCATCTTAGAATATGCACGAGTAAATCAACCACTCAGGTCACAAACTATTGTCAAAGATGCTAGGCAATACATATATATTTTTTGAGGAATTTAGAAGCTCGGACTTCAAATCAGGTTACATATTAAAATGATTTCTATCATATGTAAGTGAAATGTATCATTATAAAAAGCACCAAGGAAGGGTTGGCACTTACAAATTCCATGGCACTGGTATTCACAAAGAACTCCTGAACTTTAACGCTCCAGTTTGGCCTTTGCTTCAGGAGTCCGTAGCGCTTGGAAGGCAGACACATGTAGCAATGCCAGGGCTCTACCTCCTTCACTTTCTCAAACGTCCCTGGACCCACCAGGAAATCCAGGCAATCAATACAGTAGCACCTGAAAAAGAGAGAAAGCTCACAAGACTTGCAATACTATAAGGGAAAAGGAACTCTGGTCTCAAAGATGATTTCACTTTCAGAAATCACACAAGTGCTGCGCTCAGTCTTGGGTTTCAAATCTCCCCTTGATTAGGTAGAATATTAAAACAACCAGGTGGCAGAAATTTGAATAATCAAGCCACTGCTAAATCTGTTATGAATGAAGAGCAGTGCTAATCGCATCCTCAATAAGTCTCACCCCAGTCTGTTCACCATTAAGAGTTACAGCTATAAGGGAGGAGCATTTTGTTTAACAGGGGCCCGATTGCACAAGCTCTGAACATTAGGACTGGGTGAGTTTTAACCTTGAAGGTTCGCAAGGTTGTTTTTTTGTTTTTGTTTAACCCTTTGCAGTCCATTTATTCAGCGCTTGTCAGGTCCAATTTATTTTACATGCTGTTTAAAATATTTCTTTCAGAGTAAAACAGGTTTAAAAGGCACTGCATGGCAAAATGACATCAGTACTGCATCTCCAGCCAAGCCCCACCCCTTGTTTGCTGCATTTTTCACATACCTCTTTATAGACGTGCATACTGATAAATCCTCTCCTGATCACTTGTTTGATCACCAAACTCCTCAGTAATGCAATCCCAGTCATTATTTTATTACTATAACATCTCAAAGAATGTCATGGACATTTGCAAAGCTTTGAGCGCTGGATGCAGAAGCAGCTATCTTCTTTGTTATGTATCCGTGTTATCTCTGTGGTGCAGGGGCTATGTGTATAGCTCAGATACACCCGCTTTTTTTTTTTTTCAGCTTCATTCGGCTCCTATCGGTCTCACTTGGCCACTGAAAGGTTTCCTCTGCTTTTTTCCGGAGAAAAAATGACTAGAGACCTGTGCTTGACGTATTTTGATGATGTCGGACAGGGTCAGACATCGGACTGGAAAGAGAGTACAGTAATGTCGGACCTGGTCCAACATAGGACCACAAAAGGTTAATACACTAAACCCACCAGGGTTTGACATGAAGCCCAGAGTGAATCTCCAAGATGTTTAATGGTTAGCCCCCACCCCAAACTCACCGACAGCAACTGGAATTTCCACAAAGAATGACTTCTTGGCCAGCACAACACACTGTACAGTATGACTGGTACCCATCCTCATCGTAACGGTATAATGTTTCACAGAAGTTATCCTGCCCAAAAAAAAATGTAATAATAATAATAATTAACTGCAAGTGGCAAGGAAACACAAAGGGAACATTTTACAGTTCAACATTAACGGCAGAAGCAGCTACCTGCTGGATATCTGGATGTACTGACTAGCACTTAAAGACATATTCAGCGATCTAGCATGTAATGATACACATGTCTTTGTGCATGAAGGCATTTTCATCATTTGTAGGTGTTAGGGTAGGTTTTGAACTGGATTACTTAGCTACAGGAAATGTGTCACAGTTTTAACAGTTTCAAGTTTTTAAAGTTATTGGTATGATAATGACCACTTTACATGGAACTTTGTTATAACAAGCAGTTATAATTGAAATGAGTGCACTATTCTTTTTTCCTAATCACATATTTCATCAAATGTTTGTCACATTCACCATAAAAACTACAGCAAACAAATCTAATGTTACTGTACATGGGAATCCCACAAGGGGTATCCTATGGTATGGAACATTTCTCAGTGTAGATCTGTACAGTGAAAAGGCGTAACCCTACCCTACCTTGCACTTCAGGCACAGACTTCCTTCAAACAGGGGATGAAATATCTCGATTCTCACGGTCCCACAAGACAGACAGAAATCTAGAAAAATTCAAAAAAAGAATCATGTAATTTACCTTTCGCTACCTTGACAATATTCGAAATCACCCGAGCACTAAATTGAAAGTTTTTCAAATTTTAGAAAAAATGTAAATATGTTGTCGATATTATGCAAGTTTTTGCAATATATTTTTTAAACTCAAATCACTCCCTTCTGTACATTAAGCAGGCGCCTTCTGCCCCACTTAGATTAGGCACAAACTTACCTTCTAATTTTTTTCCTTTTTGCAAAACTTCTTGGACCATTTGTTCTGGAAAAGATAAAAACAACCCATTACCATTAAATAAAAGAGAAGCCATCTGAAGAACAGTAAGCCTCTTCCCAGACCAAGAGAGAGCAGAATGACTCCCAGGCTCAACTCCTCACCTCTGGTGTAGTCCTGCTCAGCTGAGCCTTTGCTTTTACTGTAGTATTTATGCTTCTTCACTGGGGGCTGATAATCTTCAATAGGGATCCCCATAGGGGTTTCTTTTATGACTACTGCTGGTTCTGAAGTAAAAAAAAAAAACACACGCATACAAATTCAAGGACGCCAACATGAAAAACAGGCTTAAAAATGGCATTTATTTCAAGTCTGTACCTGAAGGTTTTGCAAGACAAGTGAGATATTTAATTGTTCAAGCAACACAGCACTCCAACACTAAACTGTAGTAATAACTTCTTGTAGTAAATGTACATGCAATGCTTGAAATCCAATGGAACAGGTTCTTAAGATGTTGCCTTCGTTAGCTCCGTTCTGCGTGATTTGAGTACACTCAAGAGCTTATGGAATGTCTGTACCAACTTTCATTGCAATTGGACGGCCTTTTCTGTTACCTGTAATTTCAGGTGGTTTCAGGCCCTCTGCTCCTGCTGGTTGAAACCCTTTGAATGCCCACTCCAGCATTATTTTGTGCTGCTCGTCCTTCTTACAGGGAGGAAATGTCTTCCCAGATCTCTCACCGGCTTTCTGCACAAACATATTGTTTGTTTGTAAGTTGCTAAAAGAAAAACCTGACACAGCATTTCTCTAAATAATTTGTGACTAGTCAGTTGTTTTCCCAATACCACATTTACAGGTTACACGGATCAAGGCACTAGCCATAATGTTTGTCTGACTCACTTGGGGTTGAATTTGATAAGCCTATACCCTGCTGGGATAAGCCTTGGCTGGATTTAAGAGGGACATTTTACAGCGCTGGAAAAATCACTGTTGATTACATCAACCCCATGTGATAATCCTGGGATTACTTCTACAAATAGCGGTTGATGACATCCATTTTTGAAATGTTCTTGTAAAACCCAGCTGTTTACCCTGGCATAGTATATCATAACATTTAAGCTATTAGGTTAACCTGTGCCAACTGCTTCAATGCACAGCTGAAAATGTTTTACTCTTTGCTTTACCTCAAGCGACTGGAAGATCGCATCCTTATAAGCGGGCAGATTGGCGTAGGAAGTGTTAGAAAAACACTCTGAGAAAGCTGCAAAGGGGAGCAACATCTCTGTGTAGATCTGAAAGACAAAGCGGCATTCTTAGCAACACTTCCAGAGGAAACCATTTGGTATGTGCATGTCTGTGTAACTGTGACAGACCCACCTCTGAATACATGCCATCTCCGAACCACTCAACCCTCCTCATGGAGGGACGAGCCTGCTTGTACGGCCAGCCAGCCACAAGGCCTGGCCACCAGGAGAAGCCCTTCACCTTCCCCCAGACGAGCTCGCCAACTCTGAACCCTTTCCCATCCTAGAGGCAGGTAAAGACAGAGACATTGTCAGGACGAGGACATACTAGAAAGATATAGGATTGAACCTACCATACTACTGTTTGAAGGTTGGAAAACAAAAGATGGCACATAAAAGAAGTTAAATTGGAGAAACGTGGTCAGGTGGGAAAAGGGTGGCTCCTCCAGGTCAATGCAGCACGAGAAAGTTGCAAAGCAAGCAGGTTTGATTTTGATGGCATTTATGAATTGTTCTGGAGTCCGCTGGGAGGAACCTCTCAAGCTACTCTCCAGAATGACCTCAACACAGGGAACACAAGAATCACGCAAGGAAGAGACAGTGCTGTGCGGCGTGGTTAGAACTGATTTACCGTGTATGGAAATGACTTCTTGGCTGCCTTTCTTGGCGTAGAGGTGCAGATAGCCGTCTTACTCTTTTTCTCCTGTTTTAAAAAAAACTTAATACACTTACAAAAAATTAAAAAAAGGGAAATTATAAATAAATAAAAAACCTATAATAAAAGGAGTATAAAATAAAGCAATAACGAGGACCAGAGAACCAGAACGGATTCCCTTGTTTTAGAGTTAAGTCTAATTCCTACCACTGTATTTTCCATTCGGTCAAAGGCTCTCTGCACCGCAAATGTGCAGTGCAGCAAAGCAGTAGACTTGTACTGTTGTGTAATCGCAAGGTAAACTCTTTCCAAATCTGAGACGAAATTGCAGCACACAATCAGCTGTGCTCGATTACACTGGATCCAACTCTCAAGCAAGCTAAATGATCTTTGATTAAGCACTTTTACAACTGAAAGGTCCTGCCATTTTTTTTTTAAATTTAACAAAGTTTAACAAACCAACCTGCTAGCATACAGTGGAAGACAGATTTTTTTTAAAAATTAATAAATAAAAAATGAAAACAGCCACAAAAAAAAGTTTATCTATTATTCAATTAATTGGGATTAGGAAATTGAAGATGATCAAGATTTAAACAGGAATATGCTTGTTCTAATACAATATTCAACCAGCAAGGTTAACATAAATCTGAGCCCAGCTGTCCTGCTGGAACCTAGGAAGGGTGAACACAGCAGTGGAATAGGTACACAGCTGCCCTGCTAGAACTTAGGAGGGGTGAACACAGCAGTGGAATAGGTACACAGCTGCCCTGTTAGAACCTAGGAGGGGTGAACACAGCAGTGGAATGGGTACATAGCTGTCCTGCTGGAACCTAGGAGGGGTGAACGCAGCAGTGGAACAGGTACACATCATCAACAGAGCAGCTGGTTAAGAGTGAGCATGCCTCTTGTACCATACCACACTTGCTACTGTTATAATCATAGGTACATACCAGAGATGTGCATAAATTCTTTTTTGTGCTTGGACTGCAGTTGTCAGTCTTTGGTTTTTCCCAGGAATTCGCACCTGCCTGATATATTTTGCGAGCAGGGGGTTTCTGTCGGAGACTTGAATCCCACCCATATATTCCCCTGGGCACCCCCTAGGGAAACAAAAACCCAAACTCAAGCCTCTGCTTAAAGCAGTAATAATACCAGACAAAGTGGGAATTACTAGATGCAGCCTAACTGGGGTAGTTTTGTGTTAGTTTTCCATGTGATGTATTGGGATACTGCTTTCTACTTCAAAGCATGCATGGAGATGAAAACAATGAGTTGTAATGTTATCCACAGCAAGATTTGAACATGCTTCTAAGCACGGTATCATCGACACGTGGGAGTTGGAAAACTTAAAAGTACTGCTTTACACACCCTTTACGTTAGTATTAAAATACCTCTTTAAAAGAGTTATCCCAAAAACTCTCATCTCCCACATCAGAGTTGCTTTTTGCTGTTTTTTGGTTAGACTGGATAATGAAATTTTCAGTATCTGAAAAGGGAAAGAAAAAGAGGGGGAAAAAAAAGAAATGTATTGATTCACGAATACAAAATTCTACTCTACAGAAAAGTTTGGAATTTCAGGCTTCGTCTTCATTTGGAACCTTTTACCTAAAACAAATTGCTTAAAGTTCATGCACATTTCTTACCACCACCAAACAAAAGTAAGATGTTGGGTTTTATACAATAACCCAGTACAGTTCACTCATACTGTTAGCCAAGCTTATAGGTGCACAGCAGCTAACCACAATCCCTCCAGCCATGCCAAAACAAGAGTCCTGAAAATTGAAACAGTGCAAGCCCAAAATCACACTGCAAAAAAAAAAAAAAAAAGTGAGGTAAACAGGACCTAGTCCTGGATCATTCCCAGTTTTGTTTGTTCACCCGTATATATATATATATATAATATATATATATATATATATAGCACAGACCTGTAACCAAAGACAGCAGGCTCCATCTAATAGACAGTTTGCCAACTGAAAGTCCTTCACCTCTTTACAGTAGAACCTGCCATAACCGGTACAATGTGTTCCAGGGGTCCATCGGACATGTGCAAATATCACATCTCAGAGGGAGTTTTTATACATTGTGGTTGCTTGATTAACATCTGGGCGTTATGAATTAACACAATTGTGGCAAAGTAGGTAAAGTGTCTGAAACAGCAACGTACAGCATGTATACTACAGACCATCAGTAACAAATCATAGCACAAAAAATAAAAGCAGTATTAAAAACAAAAAGCACAGTAACACAGCATTTGGCAATTTACAAAACTGCATTCCAAAAACAGTTCTTGCCATGTGTTCTCAGTCCGTGCCAAAATAATCCTATAGTTTAGTTTACTTTTTTGTTTGCTGTGAACCTAGTGACAGCTAGCATGTCAAAGGTAAAACTGCATTTCCAAGCACTCTGTCTTTGACTACCTCTGGGTCTGCAGCAATACCCTTCATTTTTAGCACCTGGTTTTAACCCTTTGCAGTCCTATGTCGGACCAGGTTCGACATTATAATTTTCCCTTTCCCATCCAATGTCGGACCCTATCCGACATCAAAAAGATATAAAGCACAGGTTTCTAGTCGTTTTTTTCTCCGGAAAAAGACGAGAAAACCTGTCAATGGCCGAGTGAGACCGATAGAAGCCGGGGGGGAGGGGAGGAAAAAAAAAAAAAAAGGGCTTCTCATAGACCCATGCACTACAGAGATAACACAGACATAACAAAAGGAGGTAGCTGCTTCTGCATCCAGCGCTCAAAGAATATTACAGATATTTGCAAAGCTTTTTGGAGATGTTACAGTAATACAACAATGACTTGGATTGCATTAATGAGGAGTTTGGTGATAAAAAGAGTGATCAGGATTTATCAGTATGCACATCTATAGAGGTATGTGAAATACAGCAAACAAGGGGTGGGGCTTGGCTGGAGACAAAGTACTGAGTGTCCTTTTGCGATTCAATGCATTTTAAACCTGTTTTACTATGAAAATAATGTATTTTAAACAGCGCGTGTAAAATAAACTGGACCTGACAAGTGCTGAATATATGGACTGCAAAGGGTTAATATGCAACTGAATCTATTCTGTCATTGCCAATAGCTGAATTTACTGGACACATAATAAAATGTGCTTCTATCAGTTTCCATCTGTATCGTATCTTACACGATCGGATATGATAGGTTCTACTGTGTTTAACTTAGCCACAGATATAAATGCACGTTTCGTTTTGAAAACTGTATATTTTCTGATTTCTCCCTTACAGTTTATCCTCTTTTCCATCAGCACAACACAGGACTTCATCCGGGAAAGTTCAACCACATCTGCAAATAAAAAAATAAAAAAACAAAAATGGCACAAATTCTGTGGGAGTACCAGCCCAGGTTGCCAGATTTTTTTTTTTTTTTTTTTTTTTTGTACGCAACCTATAAAGAACAGGATTTTAGGATTTAGGATCATTTTCTACCTCTCAATGAGTTAGTTTGTTAAAGCCATGTTCTGTTGTCTTCCCAGCACACAAATACAGAGGTATCCTTCACCACCAAGGACACACATCTCTTGTAAAATGTTTCCTTTCTTGGCTCAATATACACTGTCCTTAATATTGCAATAGGCCACACAAATAATGTTTACAGCAACCTTCCCCTGCCACAGTTTACTTCCAGGCTGGAAGTTTGAATTGCTTCTATTTTGATGGTGGAGACATTTTTTGGTTGGTTGAAACCAGAGTTAGTGTATTTGGTGGTGTTGGAATTTACCATTTTACCCACCAGATGATGTATCCCACAAAAGTAATAAGGTAAAGGTGGTAAATTTATATGAAAGCTTTGAATTCATTTGAAATAGTGGATAATGGTACAGAAAAAAGCAGTGCATGAAGTATATGAATATATTACCCCCCCCCCCCCCCCCCCCCAATGTTTGATGGGTTCCCAGTGACACTCTCTTGTAGAACTGTATTGATGGTGTTCTCCAACCTGTTTGATGATTACATACATACAAAATACCATGTGATAGAGCGTGGATATCAATACTGCTTGCACATTCAAATTAAATGTCTCAAAGACACAACTGCACCATTGATTTCTCCAAATTATCCATTTTGTGAAACAGGGCAGTCAACTAACATTTTTACAACAGCAAATACATATATGAAGACCTACAACAGTTCCATCAATAACCAGGGTTAAACACTTGTTTTACTAAATCAATCCTTACTTATTAGCAATACATCAATGCTAATATCAACTACTAATTTGTTTGCATTATTTTCTGTACTGGCTGAGGAATGCACAGCAATTAGGGATCCCTTTATTAGTTTTGTAACACAGAGATAGAAACAAGACTCCTATTGCATAGCAGTTTCACCCATCCAGGTTTTAATATGTGCTTGATTATCCACAGTATATAGGTAATAAGCTCAGGAATGTCTTACTAATCTCATTTTAAAACCAGGAATGGATCAAACTGCCATGCTAGGGAGTCTTATTTCCATCCCTGAAACACATAATATAATTCACTCTTCAACACTAACAGTGGTATTGTGATACATATATTCATACTTGCTTCCAAGCACTGCAAATCTATATTAAACATTGTTCAGTGAACACTGAATCGTTGATGTTTTGAGGGATGTTCCATTGAAATCACACCTAGTCTATAATGAATGGAATAGAGCCCACAATCAGAAATATGTATTGCCAAACATGTCAGCACTGCTTTACACAAAGATGTCAAACAGTGTAGTTCTTGATCACAAAATAGCATGCCTTTCAGTATGCACGAGGTCTCACAATCCAGATCTTGTGACGGGTGTCCTACACTTTTTGAAGCACACTGTACACCCCAAACCAACATTGAACAAAACAGCAGCTTGAAGAATTTGCTATACATTGTTCCATCATTGTAGATCTGTAAATATAAACCACTATCTACCATCTACCTCTACCCTAGCAACACATTAAACTGTATTAGGAACATTGCTACAGATCTGTTCAAATTCCAAGTCAATTTGAAAACAGACTAAACTGCATATATAATCCAAGCCTATAAATAACTCTTCTCCCATTCTCCTTTTCCAATCTACTCTTTTAAAGAACTACCTTCCTTCATCATTTTAACACCAGACTATTCACAAAGCTTTCCCTCATGAGTTATTTAAAGTATGTTATATTCATAACAAATAAAAAACACACTTTTCTTGACAGTTCATACAGAACCCTTGAAATAAGGCAGAGTAAAGGCTTGGCGAGTAGGGTGCACAGTTTCAACTCATCAAACCCCGTTTTTCATCAAGAGCCTCCCTAAGCCTGAATAGCAGATTGCTCCTTTTGCCTTGCCTGTGGAGCTGGTCTCCCCGTTCTGTTTGGGGTGCGGTGGCGAGGAAGGCTCTTCAGCGGAATGGAAGCTGTCTTCAGTCCCGTTAGTGAGGTCCAGGTCTGTGATGTCTTCCCACTCACTGTGAGAGAAGCTGTCATCAATGAGCGACGCATCTCCATTCTCAACTGCCTGCAAGACGAAAACACAATTTCAAAACAAAAAAACTGCACTTCAATGCATATATTAATACATAGTCCTGAGAGCATCCTCAGAAACCTTAGAGAATATTTTGTGGCAAATTCACTACAAGTTACTTAAATTTCAAGTAAAGTCAAGCTTTTTTATGGTTTATGTTTGCGACTGAAAAAAACTGTAGTCCCCCCCCCCCCCCCCCCTTACCTTACTGAAGGCTAGCTCTGCTTTTAAAGCGGGGTGCGGTAGGCATAACAAAGTCAGCATTAGTCTTTGGAAAACTGACAGCTGCCCTCTTGAGCCAGACAATTTTAAAACATTACTCCAGTACTGTTGCGTAGACAAACCGGACGGACTGGCCCCTGTATCACTGTCTGACAGCTGATATTCTAGAAACTCATCATTGAGCTGGTTAGTTTCTTCTGAGTTGCTGCAAACTCCAAGTTGGGAAGCGAGGTCTAAAACCATTTTCCCAGTGATTTTCAATTTGCAGGCGGGATTCAACAGAGTGGAGATATTTCTCATGGCGCTATCGTTCAGTGGGAGTCTCTGAAGCATCTGCATTATCACAGCAGAATAGAACAATGCAGCGTCTTTAAAGAACGCGCCTTTGTCGGCAGCTCCAAGGTCATCTTCGTGTTCCGACAGGTACTTCTCAGCTTCTGGTCCGATGCACAGCTCATTGTGCGGCAGTACATTCTCTGCCTTGTCCAGGAGTTTGAAATCCTGACTCTTGAGTAGTTTAACCGTAGCCTCGGGGAGCAGCAGTCTGCCAGCATACACCCGCAGCATTCCGCTCAGGTCCTTCAGCAGTAGCGGGAGAAGGCTTTCCTGGTTCTGCAGCTTGAGGCTGAAGGTACACAGAGGTTCCAGTGCATGTTTCAAAAACAAGAACGTCATCCTGACCTTGAGGCTTTCCAGCCTTTCGCAGATTAACCAGATTTTGTCACCCTTGAGGGTGCGAGACTGAAAGTACTTAATGAGATCAGGCCATGCCTCCAGCATGTTCTTGATTATTTCGCTCAGCACAAGGCACTGTGCTGATGCAGGTCTGGCTGAATCGAAAGGTTCCACATTCACAAAAAGGTCCTTCAATTTCTGGTTGGTTTTGGAAGAGGATAAGAAATGATTACGAATATCCAAAACAAGTTCATCCACAAGAGTGGACATTGCTCTAACTCCAGAATTGCTGGCACAGTCTACCATATAGGAAAGGGTTCCCATATTAACAACATTAGGGCTCATTTCTTTTAGCCTGGAAAAAAAGTTATCATCATCAGCAGAAGCTCCACCCTCAGAATAGAAAGCAGCAAGATTGTGAATTGGGATATCAAATTTCTTAAATGTCTCTACAAAGCAGTCAAAGGCCGTCTGTACACACTCTGCTGTGCATTGCGTAATGTCAAAAAATCGAATCACGCTTTTCCCAACTGTTTCATTGAAAAAACCCACCAATATGACATTAGCTCTCTCTGCATCTCCCAAATCTATATTCTGGTACAAATAAATACAATATGGAGTTTGACAACAAATGTCAGTTATATCCTTTGGATATTTTAGTCCCATCACATAGCGCGCCATGATGCGCGTAACCTTTCCACCGTTGCACATGTTCTGAATAACTTCCAGATCCCCGCAGTATTTCTCAATGAATTTCAAAGTGGCATACCCACAGGGAAAGGAGTCAAGCAAACTTCGCTCCAAGTTGCTGTTAGTCTTTTTAACTTCGCATGTTCTTCTTTTTTTCTGGGCATTTTTCCGATGCTTCTTTGATTCACCGTGTCGCTTTAAATCATTCTTGCCACCATGGTTTATAGTTAAATTGATTTCACAGATGTTACAATAAGCATACATTTCTCCTAGATTACCAGGGCTAACCCAGTCAAAGTACTCTTGCCAGAAGTGGTCGTACGAATTTTGAGGTTTCATTTTCTTGTTAAACGATTCATCTTCAGGATCTGAGTCTTCACGTTTCACTTTTACCTCTAGAAGATAAATGTAAAGCCAAAGAAAACAATTATTATAAATTTGAGTGACCACCAATTAAACTACACACGCCCACAATTAACCTTAAAGTTACCAAACATATGAGAAAAAATTTAAATAAACTAGAGAACTCTAATATATTTTATTTTCCCCTACTACATTTCAACTGCTTGATGCTCCGTGAAAAACTTTCAGGAACAATTCTCTACTCAGCTGAAGGATCTCATTAACCTCTGCCTGACTAGACACTCGGGTATTAGGAATAAATGAATAGTCTTACGTGCGTATGCTTTGTTCTTCAACTGTCTATCTCTAAGCGATGAGGCGTTCATTTGCACAGGGAGAATCTCTTGCCCTTCGCGAGCCGCCAAAGCGTCGTAAGCATGACCCTCGTAGTTGGCATCAAAGAATTTCTTGAACCACTTCGTAAAACTGAAGTTCTCCTGAAATGTTCCTTTCACCAATTCGTCCACGGGGACAGTCTATGAAAAGAAAGTTGCAAAAATAAACATGTTTAGTAACATACACAAACCAAGGTATGGATTTAGATGTTGCACAAAGTTCTCAAAGATGATGGTTAAACAGGAAAGCTACAGACAGGTATGACAAAACAAAGCACTGTACAAATCAATTTTGGTAGCGATGAATGTGTGTTTATTGATGACCATAATCATTTGATACCTACCATGGTTACACCCAATTTCAGAAAGCTTGCGTTTAACAGTTTGTAATTATGGAAGAACTCAATATCTTCTTGGGCCTGAAACTTCACCTTCTTCAAACACACAGAACCAGGGAAAAGCAAGTCCATCAACTGGCAGAACGCTGCACCTAGGTGAGGAAAAATAAAGATCACTTTTACAGGTAGCAACACCTAGACAAAAAATAAAGAGAGGGCATGGGCCAATCTTTTTATGCTCAAACCAAACAAGCTAATTTCAAGACAAACTGGTAAGACATTCCTTTGCCAGTAGTATTTAATTTACCTGAACAAAGCTGCTCAACCTTTGAAAACTCTGTTTGTAGAGATTCGTTCACCCATGCCAGTAACTCATAACGGTTGTATTTATCGGCAGAGTCCGAGGTCAAGCGAACGTTTACTGCCATCTTCCACAACCTGCAAGGACAAAAAACTCAAAATCTAAATTACAAACAAAAAGAGCTCCGAGTGACATTGGGGTCTACATAACGGCGTCATGTTGGGTACTTAAAAGTTGTACAGCAATCTTTATTTCATCTGATTAAACGACTAGTCTGGTTTTGAGGCAGCTAAACAGTACATAAGCTTTCTTTTTTCTGCAAAATTATATATACTGATCATTGTTTTCTAAAAATGACAACTCCTGTATACTTGAGCACCTGTTTTATTTAATTTACCTGCTGGATAGTTTGGGGGAAATGTCCCATTAATATGAAAAGATGTGTTTTCATGTTAGGAATGGGGAATGTGTGAGCAAAGATCACAACCGCAAATCTTTGCACTTCTACAAGTACAACTGTGTTCTCTGAAAAGTCTTACTGTACACCGGTATTGAGGGGTAGCAGTCACGTGACCACAGCAGGCTACATCACCATATTGGCCGTCACAACAACCATGGCGGCTAAGGCAAAAACGCTACCTTCCACAACAAAATGTAATTTATTTGCAAGCACGGAGCACATGTCTCATTAGAGCCCTACAGCAGGTGGGACTGGCTGGGAAAAAAAAAAAAAAAATCAGATTGTGGTAATTTGCGGGAACAGACTAAATCTCTCATATGTTTACCAAGAATAGGCTAAGATGGAAATTCCTAATTCTTTTGTTTGAGCTTCTCTTTTGTACAAGAGTTTAACTCACAAGCTTTGAATCTGAGTCAAGTCAGGTCAGAGGATCACAGGTCTCATTGTTCTGTGACATCACATACACAGTACAGAGTCGAGAAGAAGAAACATGGCAAGTCAAACATCTGGGATACATTTGTTTAACAATGAGTAAATATTGCGCTATCAATTGACAGCCGTTTTGCTGATTGAGTTGACTATGTTCACTGGCTGTCTAAGAATTGTTTCTTTGTTTTGTAGAGTTTTGAGTAAACAACTGACACTCCTTATATAACAGTGATGAATCCATGTCTGAAGGGAGTTTAAGGATTTGTTACATGGTTTAAGCAATAATTGTTTTACTCTTAGTGCCTGCTTCATAAAACCTAAAAATTCTGTCTGGGTCTTGTTTGTTAAACTGTTGAAAAATGAATAAATAACCAGTCCTGCTGTAGTTTTTGTGGGAGTGGGTCTGGGTTTTGCCAGAACAGGAGCGCGTAGGGCTGTGCCTCTCACCTCCAGTCACAGTCTATAAAGATTTCTGTTCGGTTTTCAGGTAGATTAAAATTCCAGGTGGAAGAATGCAGTTTGCTTTACTGTGCATTTAAACATGTTACAAATGATTATGGTTCAATGTTGACGTTCTGTAAAATAATGTAGCATAATGCATTCTGTTAACGGTAAAGTCATTTAAATATAATTTCCGTTTACGTGTATAGATATTTCTGGAAACTCGGTTATCATTACTGTTATTAATTGATAACAAGCTTATAACCGCTTCCTCAGCTATGTTTATATAAAAATCACGTAACCATCAATTTATATTTAAATGCATAATAATGAAAACTGCATTCACCTACATGTAATTGCAGGCTACTTAAACTGAACAAAAATTGTCTTCGACGTACCTTACATATTGTCCTTATAGTCCTTTAGTTCAGCCTCTTAACCGTTTAGCTGTCACTCGCCGAAGTTGATTTTACAGGAACAACAAATCTACACTTTCCAGTTACTGACGCTTGGTAAAACATTTTTTTTTTTTTTTCAAGTCAAGATACTCGCATATACAAAATATGTCACATACATTGTTTTATTTGCGAGTTTATTTAACGAAAGATGTTAAACGTTTATATACAAGTACTGTATCTTTAAACAAACTGCTGGAAATGTATATTTTCTTAATTGGTAGCGTGCAAGTAAATTTTCTTAAAAGGAAAACAAACTATAATGGTGTTTAAACGGGAAATAACGTCAAAGTGTGCTCCCTCACCGGGGGTGCACAGTACAGGGGTCATTGTATCTTTCCAATTCCCGCGACTGGAGGCGTACCCCTTAATTTATATATATATATATATATATATATATATATATATATATATATATATATATATATATATATATATATATATATATATATTAAAAACATCAATCATTATACCGTTATATAGAACATACTATTTTTCAAAACACAAATAGTCATAAAAGACATGCCCTTGTACGGAATAAACACTGAAAAGTGTTAATAGAACTAGCCGCGCATAACTCCCGCCTCACTATCCCTCACGTGACTAGGGTGATTGGACTGACGTTCAAGCTTGCTCAGCATTTTCATATCATGGTTTGCTCCACTTCACCCTTTGCTCCCTCAATCGGTCGCTTTATTTAAGTGCAGTGCAATGTAATGTATGGATAAAATAAATAAACGGCGATTGCGCATGAACCATGACTTGCCACTTACTGCAGATTCAACAACTGCTCTGTATTTGTAAATGTGTATTTATTTAAAAAAACAGTGGAAGGTGTCAATGCTAATCTAGCAAAGCAGTAAGCAAGCTTGCTAATTTATCACCCCTGCCACGGGAATCATATTAGAGTCAATAAAAATAAATAAAAAAAAAAAACACTGACACTGGCAATTTTGCATTTTCTTCACAGCAGATCGCCAGTAGGAGTGCTATTGGACTTGTCTATTTAGCGTCACGTTGCTATGGCGACATTCACACGCGGCAACAGTACTGGCATGTATCGGGTTAAAACCTCGTATGGCATATTTGACATACCCGATAGACACCATTGCATGTACACTGTAAAAAAAAATCAGACTTCGTTAGCGTCTGCTAAAGGGTATTGCAATGACGGTATCTCGAAAGAATATCCCCCATTACGCATATTTTTACATTGTATTTAAAGTCTTACCATTTAAAAATAATACGTTTTGATCAGAACTATTCAATATAGCGCTGTTTTTTTTTTCCTGCAACGAATCTGTAGGCACATCTTCCCTATAAAAACTCGCTTAATTAGCCCTAACTTATTTTAAAGAACCCGGTTGTCCTTCATAAACCCCATGTTTGTGCGATTGTACATTCTGTCATTTCATAGCCACGACAAGACCCGACAATTCTGGAGATAAACGGCCTCACGAGTATAGCAATCAAGCATAAAGAAATGCTCACAAACCACCCGGCTAATGCACTCAATAAACAGAAACCAGGGTAAGACATAATGTTTATAATTAGACAGATCCCAGTGTACAAAGCATTGACATAGCCAAACCCTGTTTTTTTCATAAACAAAGCGCATGCTCAAATAATTTTACCGCCAGACTCCTAAGCTTACGAGAAAAAAAAAAAAAACACACACACACACACACACATGTGGCACTCCCGGGAAAGTTTAAAAAGGCTGAAGTAAATAAGAGCGAGTAAAAACAATGACGTAAACAACCGGACTCAAATATTCTAATCGGGTTTCACGACACATGATCCTAATTAAACCCAGAACGTGAGGGTATTAAAAACATAGTAAGAACAGCACGCGGGTAAAAATAAATAAATATAAATAAATACATAAAAAGAAAGTCGAGTGGGCAAAGAAAATGTGTTTTTGTTTGTTTTGGCGACTCGCAAGATGGCTACTAGCCAACCTATAGCCTCCTTCTAAAACGTGTGAGAAGTCTGAATTACAAAATACCCCAAGCACCTCGACAAAGCCCTCCTCCACACATCACGGGTATGTTTGCACTGACATTTGAATTACAGAATATTCCCAACTACGACCATTCTCATTTTAGTTACATTTTTTTAAAAGTCTATTAACATAAGCATGCAAATAATGATCTTTAAAAAAAAAAAAGAACCGGACCCCTACACTCTCTACCGCTTAGTGTGTCTTCTGCAAGTTGAAAGCAAATGTCCGTTTCCATACAGCAACGGTAAATGAATAAACCCGTGCAACTAATTAAACGGACTGCGCTATGTGATAGGGTTTTTTTGTCATTGCCTAAACAACACCTTCTGCCTTTGTGTAATTATTATTTTTTGTTTTTGCTTTGTTATTATTTTCTTTTAAGCGTTACCACAAAAAAAGCAACATCGATCCAATGTTAGCTTCCCCAGTGGGTACAGTAAAAGAACAGCTTATATATTTGTTTTTTTTATTATAAATAAAAACAGTATTCTTACCTCGCTCCTTTGCTGGTCTGCCACCGGCTTTACTTTCCAGTCTCAGTGTGTTTGGCCCATCTCCCCCCTCCTTAACGGTCACGTGTTACGTATAGGTTGACGCTTTACTTTCACTAGAAAACGAGAAACGGAGGGGGGGGGTGAGGGTAGGTTTGGGTCTTTGTAGTACAGGATTACATTAAACTTGTCAAATTTAAGCCAAGTAACACCAAGGCTAAAATCATTTGTCAACGTAAGTCTATAACCACATAATTAATAAACGTTACGTTAACAGTTATTAGAAATTGTTGGCAACAAAACCACTAGGGACGTCGCGTAATTAACTTGAAAGTTTCATTTGTGTTACGATCTAGTGAAATTGTTACACAAAAAACAAAAACAAAACAACAACAAAAAAAAAACGTCGTGTTCTTCCATCTCGCATTTGATCACCATAGAAACATGCGCATATTAAGAGATCGATGCGAAAGAACAAAACTACGGGCAACAAATTATTAAATTAATAACAGCAACAAAAAAAAAAAAAAACTCGTATAAACTAATACTATATGACGGGTTACACGGCGATTTCGCGGTAATTTAACTGAACAAAAAGCTGCTACAGTTCTCGTAATAATAACGATATTATAACTATTAGTGCGGCGGTGTCTGTCAGCGAAGACAAGAAAAGCAAAGATCTAGAACCGCAATCATTTCCCGTCTTAAAAAAATAAAACAAACAAAAAACATCTGCGTGTTTCTTCAAATAAACCGCTTAAAGTAGGCTTACTCGAATTTCCCACTAAAGTCTTCACGTTTTCATTGTTCTTCCGTTAGAAATGGTAATGATGCATGCTATTTTCTGCAAGTTTTGAGTGACAACGGGACATCTGCTGTTAATTAATTGACCCCTCCCCGTTTATTCTTGAGACATTGACTAAGACGTAAACCAATTTTTTTAAAATATAGAAAACAAAACAAAAAAACAAAGATGTAATCTCTTTCAAGTATGCACATTATTGGTGCTGAAGACGTACAATATACATGTGACCGAAAATCAGGCGTCATTTCATAACGAAAGTAGTAGAACAAAAATTTACCAATTGCACAGCATTTGTTACTTTATTTTATTTTATATTTTTGTATGTATGCAACGTGTTTTAGCTAATTGTTTTGTGAAATATTCTGTATCAGTAGTTAGCTTCATGGGAACAAAAAACCCAAACACGTCCAGAACTACTTCCAATGGCAATGCAACAAGTGGATTTTAAAATGGCTACCACAGCATGCTGCCTACTATAAAGGAAGCAGACACTCGTGTGTCGTTGAGAAAATGGCGTTTTCTCTGTGCAGGCAAGCGCGGGCAGGATTATTAATCACAAACAGCAAGTCTGCCACGTAGCGCACTGAAATTTAACCGGATGAACCACGGGAAGCAACATGGGGCCAGTTGTTAAACACACTTCTTTAAAATCACATGATCTCGAAATGCAGCATTTATGTGAACAGTATTTAGGTAGTCGGAAAACTATTGATTCTGTATCTATCTAACCCTCTCTATACATAAATGTTTTAACGTTGCAGTACTGTGTTTCAATTAAACGTGCAGAAAACGACACGTGGTATAGAACACAGTTAAGGACAAGTTAATTTATACACACCCGCTTTTTCCAAATTTAAAGTGTTTTTTTGTTGTTTACGACAATTTGTATATGACACAGATACTTTTTGATGTACCATAGTTTAGTCAGCGACATTAACGTCCTAATCGATTAATCGTTTGTATTAACTTTGCATTTAGGCAAGCCAAATCGCAATATTTAATATCGATTAAAAAAAAACGTATAGTTGGAATGGTAACATGTATTGTACAACTACATAAACCCTAATCTGTCAAATTTGGATCCACAACCATAACACGCCGCTAATACTACACTTTTACGTTATTTTTATCGTGTAATTTACGATACTTAATCTGTAGACTGGTGTCAGCGCTACAATACGTTTTTATTACGGGTTTTCTTGTACAGCACTAGCAGGTTATATGTGTTTCAAGCGAGCTGTTGAAGTCTTAAATTACATTTGTTAGTGTGTGTTTGTAAATAAATCGTGGTGGTTACATTTGAACAATGGCAGCTAATATCATAGCAGCAATCTAAGCGAGCGCGCTGGATACATTGCTAAAAAATAGTGCAATTTATAGGTGCCTAGCAAGTATTAACACATCTATCATATAGATTAGCCTAGACAGGCAATTATTGTACGTTTCGTGAACATAGGTGCCGGTACTTACGTAACGTGATATAATTTTGAAATAATTTGGTATGCTAATACAATACGTTTTTGTTATACTAGCATGGTGTTATTAATGCCCTCGCTATTATTATTATTATTATTATTATTATTATTATTATTATTATTATTATTATTATTTATTATTATTCATCAAAACGGCTGCCAATTTCAAGATTAGCCAAGTGCTTTGCACTTCCGTCTGCTCCATTTTGTGTCTCCTGCTAATCACATGTCTCAGGCTAGCGCTCTCAACCGCCATTTCCCACCCTGTCTGACATGATGTGTCCATTGGTATACATGTCAACCAGTGGTGATGGTCTGTTGCAATCAATAATTATGGAGCTGTATCTTTTACAGTTTTTTTTAAAGAATTTAAATTACAACGGCCAAGGTTTTGATTCTTTTCGCGCTATACTAAGCAAATAAATGTTCGTTTTTTTATTATTATTATTTTCTGGAATAGCTGCCACATTATAAAATTAGCATACATCTATATTTCTGTGTGTCACTGCTGTTCAATAATGCAGAATATTAAAGTCGTCAATACAAAATATCCGTTTGATCTGTAGTGCTTGATGAACATAAACATGAAAGATGTGCATAATAAGTATAATGCATGATAGAATACATAATGTAATTAGGGTACAGTACATGATAAATAAACAACCCTCATGGTTTATTTTGAAGGTGACTGTTGTGCAGTCAGTATGCATGCCAATACTCTGCTATCCACAGCGAATCTCATGCTCATGTTAGCCTGCACTGCAGTAGGTCTTTTCACACTTAAAGCCATGGCCACTAATGAAGCTACCATCCCCTGAGTTGATAATGACTCGCTACACCTTGTTAAATGAGTTTTAGTGAGCTGTGTTTTACAACCTATGACGTCTGAGGGGGTGGGACTGCTGGGTTGAGGGGATGCAACCTCAAGTATCTGCACCAGTTAAAGAAAGCTCTCAGTTTGTACCTCAGGGGTACTGTTTTGAGTTAACATCAGCTGGGAATTAGGTTGCCACCTCTGTGGCACAATACAACATTTCCAATAGGAAGAATTGATAACACCATGTAACAATTTATTTATTTTTTTTGGTTCCTGGGTAGTAAGTGTTATTTCCCAATTGCTTATGCCTCAAAAGTATAGAAAATGGCTATTATTCCCCACAAACTTTGCTTTTGTGACCAGGACAGTGATATTTCAAAATATCACTATTTCCAATGGGAAAACGGGCAAATGTGTGTCATTTCGTTCACATAAAGTCAGAAAAAAACAACATATGAATCCAAATTAACATGTATTTATACTAAAGTAATACAAAAATGACTTCAAAAGATTTAGAAATAAGTAGTTTTTCGAGATTTACGATTATACTGTATTTACATTCATATGTTGTTTTTTCCTTACTTTATGTGAACAAAAAGACACACGTTTGCCCATTTTCCCATTGGAAATAGTGATATTTTGAAATATCACTGTCCTGGTCACAAAAGCAAAGTTTGTGGGGAATAATAGCCATTTTCTATACTTTTGAGGCATAAGCAATTAGGAAATAACACTTACTACCCAGGAACAAAAATTGTGTTACATAGTGTAATATTACTACTATAGGATTGACAACCAATCCATAGTGTGTGTCTATTGCAGTAGTATTGTATCCTGATTTATTTCACTTGTGCTCAATTTATGGTCCTGGCATTTAATGTCCTGGGAAGGCATGTTGAATTCCCGGGACACCTTCCTCCAGACCAGGATGATCCAGGGAAAACAGAGACAGATGGCACCCCTTTCTGATGAGGGTTAAAGAAAGGCGTTGAAAGGGTGGACAGAATTTCTCATCGCTGAGGTGAAATGAAGCATAAGAGACCAGTTTGTCACCGGACATCTTTTTTCAGACAGTTGAAGATTGTGGCTGAACAGTATTCAACACACAAAGACTGAATGGAGCTGTATGGGTCAGTTTTACCAACTCTCTAAAAATAACGCCATCCACACACTGTACAGTTTAATAAAGTACATTATAATCAAAATGACTGAATGCTGAGAGTCAAGTCAAATCAGTTTTATTTTTGCAGGATCAGACCATTTAAATCATTAAAGATTTTACAATGACAGGCTATCAAGCCGATTTAGCACAGCAGGGTCCTGCAACATATACATATATATATATATATATATATATATATATATATATATATATATATAAAAAAATACACAAAAGTACAAACATTATAAAAACAATACAATAATGCTCACAACAGTCTGTTGAAGAAGTGTTTAACTTCAAAAGGTTTCATTCTTAGAATAAAACAGGAGACTACTTGAATTCCACTACCAGGATTGATAAACCAAGCCCTTGGAAATACAGCTAAATATGAGAATCACACAATAATGATACAAACATTTTTAGAATGCCTTTACATTCTGTTTCTCAAGTTTGAAATGGTGTAAAAACATATAACGTACAAAAATACTTGTTTAATCTAAACTATGGTATTACAAACCTTACTAAGAACTTGAGAAGCATTGTTATGAATGCAACCCAGTTACCTATTGAAAATATTACAGTATGCGCACATGTATATAAAAATACAGGTCTATAAAACAGAAGTATTTGTATTATAACAATTAGCACCAATAAGAGTAAAATGCCCTAACCCCACTTAGAAAATAAAACTACAAATGCAACAGTATTTATTGCTTTGAAAGAAAAAATAACATTCACTTGCAATTTGGTTTTCAAAGAAAAGACACCTGGTCATCTACACTATACGAGGTGGGTATATTATGATCACGCCAAGCACATTTGTCTGCTAAAAAGCATGGTCAACCACCAGCTAATTTACGTTTCTATCTAGATCACATTAACTACACACTGTGATATCTGTCTATAAATTTAGACTGTTCTCTAAAATATTCCAAATCGTTACCTCTCAGTGTTAAATGTTCAGAAATCTTTCTTTTTTCATGTTATAGGAAACCTTTCTTAACAATACTGTATACAGTACTTACATGTTTTAAGATAGATTGACTAACAGCGGTTTATACAGAGAGCCTTACACTACAATAAATGCAAACACAAGCTCTGGTTCAAATTTGCTTCTTGAGACTACAGTAACAAAGGGATAGCGATTGTTGATATGCTGATATGAGTTTGTGCTTCACCACCGCGGCTGCTCTTAAAAGGGAAACACCAACTTGTAAACATTTTCAATGCAGTACAAACATGTTTTAGTTCAAACGTGTTTAAGGCACTGAATGGCAGAAAGTTCTGCCTCTTTGGAAACGGGCATCCCTGGCGGTCCTTTGTTGAATAAACCAAATCACACTCCAGGACAAAGTTTTGCAGCATTATTTTCTGACTTGTTGATTTGTTAACATTAGCACCCATTTTTCTAAATCAACGGGGCAGCCAATAAACCGCAGTAACCTCTTAGCCCTATACAGTATTATAAAAATTATTATTATTATTATTTCTTTTTTTGCACATCGGTTATTTTAAATATCCCACACAGACAGTTTCAATGTAATGCAGTAGTTGCTTGAACATGTTGGCTAAAGCCATGAGGTGGCAATTGTATTTATTTACATCTTAAGAAATGCCTGCAATTCACTGAGTACTGCCTGACTGGCAACAAGCACCCAAAGACAAAGCATGTCACGTACTGGACCACCCAGTAACTTAATGCTGGGTTGCGGTTTTTAAATACTGGTTCATTTTTTTTAAAATTTTCATTAAAAAAAAAAAAAAAAAACTTGTTTAGCTTAAATGGTTTAAATGTTAATATTGCAATAAGTTAATAAAACTCTGTATGCTTACATTTTGGCTGGTTTCACCTAAAAACATGAGGTTTATTTGACATTATTCACATTCAAACTAAACAGTTGTGCTTCCAAACAAAAACATATGGTACCCTTGAGAGTAAGTATCCTCTATATTTTGTTGTCCGAGTTATAAAGAAATCCGTTTCACATTATGATAATGGTGATTAATCTGTCCAGTGTGTGTTTTCTGATTGCCTTTTGGGGCATCACTCTAAACATACTGACCACGGTTAATTACTATGTACTTGGAATCAAATAACAAACAAGTTTTCTATGGTACCACAAGGCACTTTCGAGACACTGTCGCATTGACTGAATGCATGCTGTTAACATGTGAATCTACTAGATCCTTGCCTGGTTGACAAAACAGTTAGTTTTATATGAATACAGGCAGGATTAAAGTGTTTGTAGTTTAACATGATGGTGAAGGAGTGTCCACATTTTCTGGCTGTTTGTGATCACCTGAGAATAGAGAGTTTCTGCAGACACATTAATACAGAATATACTGATACTCAAGCTGCCTCATGTAGATTTAGTGCTTGAATGACATTCAAATCACTACATATTAAGACATGAGTGCTGCTATAATATTGACTTTATCCAGCTTGAAGAGTCACCTTACTGTGAATCAGATCACCTGTACCGTCAATAACACTTACAAAAACGGAAACACACGTGGGAACCTCATGAGGTTCCAAAACTGACGAAGACACTGAGCAGAAAGGTAAAGAAAGTTGTTTTCATTACCTTGAAACACAACCCCTGTTCAATACACTCGGCCCAGCCCTCCCATTGCCCGCTGGAAAATTATTTTCTGTTTTTAAGAAGTTGGATGTAACAGAAGCAGCAGCGCAATGCAGTGTTTTGTTGCATCTGTACATCAGCTGTTGGGGTTAGTGGTTTTAGAACCCCTGTGTGTTTGTATATTAGCTGTATTCAAATACAAAAGGGCAAGTAGTTGACATGAAGGTAGCAATACTGTTATTATAACAATTTCACCTCCTGGCTGTTACAACCCAAAATGAATCACAGAGAAGATTTTTGACAAAGCCCTAGAGGTTTAGGGATCAGTCTGCTTTGTAGGATGGAGTCTGTGTCAGATCTGGATGTAATCCAACATGTAGGCAGTACCTTTAAATAAGCCAAAAATATATTTTTTTTCTAGCTGGTAGAACAGCATGTTAACTAGAATAAACTGGCACCTATCGTCTTGTCCATAATCTTGTAAGAAGTCGGCTATCAGCAGGGGATGTGCAAATGACCAGAATATCTCTTTCACCTTTCGCTGCAGATTTATTTTCCTTCTCTTTAGCTCTTTGTTGCCAATTGAACAATTCAATTATCTTGTTGCAGATTTTTTTTTTAAATTGAAAAGCAGCATAATGTTCTGAGGTACGAATATACACAGTGAGATATTAGATCGATTTCCACATCGCATTGTTATCCTATTCCACTACCCTCAATAAACTATATACGTTTTGTTAACAATGTAGAAATATCTTAAGGTCTAAAAGGACCAGTAATGTTTTCTTCTTCCTAAAAACACTTGAATGATGAACAAGTAGACAATCTTTAAAAAAAAGGCTCATTGGTCTCTATTCACAAGCAAAGTAGTCCTTAAGAGGAGCAAAGAGGTGTCGGATGACTGGTACACTCCAGGACCGACCCAGCAGCTTCTGTCGCGCACCCCGGCCCATGTTGGATAAGTCAGTGTAGTGCACCGGAAAGCCAAAGATCCTGCGGAGTTCAAAAACAGACATGGACGAGAATGTAAAATGGGCTAGAGTATGGCTTATACAGTGGCTAAGCTATTGTTGTGTCATGATTTCTAATCTCGGCAGGATATGCTGGCTGATACCAACACGCTAGCGCTGCACAGTATGCTTTACCTTTCCAGCTCCGTGCACCACAGGATGTCTTCCTTTCCATTCATCAAGACAGGGAAATGCTGGTCTTTGCCCTGCTTGATGGAGTTGGACCGCGTCGTGATGGTACGCACCTTTCCGAACTAGAGAAGAGAAAAACACAAGAATAGGTTCCGGTAATTCCCATTCACAAATCTGCAGCAGCACTGCCAACCTTAACCTCAGTAGTCGAGAAACCTAGCTCAGTCCTGCCAATATTATTTTTTGTAACTGAGTGTGTATTTTGTATCCTTGTGTGGTGCTAGTTTCCCCTGATTTGCTCCTGGCTCCAGATGCAGGCGTTTATTGGTGGAACCTAATCTGCACTCTGATTACAGTACAGCAGTGAGAACAACCCTGTCTCATTGTTCTGGTCCTGAAAGGACAGCTGCCTTGGAAGCACTGTATAGGCAGAAAATCCCCTGGCTTGTGGTCTTTTTACCTGATTCTTTGTAATGAGCTTGTAGAGCAAGGCAGGGCTTTTACTAGCTGCAGACTGAAGAATCAATCAAAACTATGCACTGCTTAATCTCTTATACAATAAACTACACCCTACACACAGCTTTGTAATTAATTTATTTTGAAATATTTTACTTTGTTACACAGCTGTTTGCATGAATAACCCAGTTTATGCTGTTGCTGTGGATTTTGTGCTCTAGAAGAAAGTGTGTGTGATGATCCTGTACAGAATTACCTTTGCTATCCTCCCATGCTCTAGGCAGTCCTGAAGCTGAAGCTTGTCCATGCCTGAAGCACACAGGGGCCTGTAGAGGGACACAGCACAGTTTAAAGGTAATATTGAGGCTATCTGGCATATGATATACATAGTAGATGTGACCCATATTTACACCTCTTAATCCTGCACTGTTCTTGTAATACAGAAAGAACATGAACAGGTTCAAATGCACTCTAACACTAATTGGCCTTGTGTAATAGGGATATAGCATGTATCCATGAATTGTGATACTTTCTTTACACGAGGTGTCGTATCATAATAGAAGTATCATTAGTACTGCGATACAAGAGCACAGCTTCGCTCATTATAGATCAATAAAGATTACAAGCATGTGGGACAATGAACTGAAAGGAATGGACCGCTGATAAAAAAAGGTTCACAGGCTTGGTAACGCGTACCTGTTCATTCCAGGAAGGTTGCCCCAGAAGTATCGAGCTCTATGTGCAGCTGACACCTCGATGGCATTAATCATTACCGGGTTGCACTGTAAAGCACAAGCACAGCAGTCAAGTTAGTTCATGTCTTAATAGTCTCCCACAGCACTGGGTAACCCAGCCTGTTAGAAGATGGAGCTGAAACACTATACTACATTCAGGAGTGTTGACAGGTCATTTATGGAAGAAAATAAATAAACTACCCCACAGAAATAACTGAACTTAGACTTGCTACAACTACATTGTTTCTTACTAGCTTCATACTGCTACAGTTGTTTAAAAAAATAGCTTTTCCTCCCAGAAATACTGGGGCACAATCTGAGAAATAGTGAGGTTTATCTAACAACAACAAAAACAACATTACAAACCAAAAGGAAACACGCCACTGCATTCCTTTAGACAATGTCACAGGAAATGGAGGCTGCCTAGTAAGTCTTACCTCCAGAAAGCGAGAAATATCCCTTTTATCATTTACCCCCATGGCCACCACGTTCTCGAACAACCAGAAGAACGGCCTGTCATCTCCTTCTTTCGGTTTAGCAGCATTCAGCAAACGGTAAAACTCAAAGAAGAGCCTTCCTGTGCCCTCTGAAGCAAAGAGGATGCATGGGTTTTTTTTTTTTCAATTCAAAGCATTTTCTAGCGCTTTAAAGGGAGAGTGTTCTTACCGTACAGACCCTTTCTGGCTGGGTTTACTATTGAGAGATCATTGCAAGGACTTCCTCCGATCACCAGATCAAAAGGACCCCACTCTTCAAGCTGCAATTCAGGGGTAACACGGGATCACCACAGGGACAGCACAGAAACGCAAAACAAGACACACAAAAAACAGCTGATCAGGGTTTCTCCAAACCCTTTTTACTTAGTAGAAAAAAAAAAATCTAAAAAGGATCATGCTAATTCAATTGAGTTTTTAGCTGGAGGGGAATGTTTATGCTACGTGGAGTAATGCTCATAGACACTGGGCTGACGCAACCTTATTTGGAGATGAGCCTGTGAATCTCAGTGAGGCACTAGATCACAGCAATTTCGCAGAATGGATTCGCCTGTGTACTGAGCCCACCCAGACCGGTTTACACCTCTAAGATGTGAACTAAGCATTGCCCCATAGGAGCAGAAAATAGAAAACCTGGGACGTCTGCCAGTACGGAACAGCTGGTCTCATATCAATAAAGGACATTTGTGAGCAGTTAGGGAAGCGTCCAGACTCCCCATAGGGTTCAGTGTGGAACAAAGGAAAGTCCTCCAAGATTCACAAAGAAGACTCCAGAGGGGGCAAATACACCATTAACAGGGCTTACTAGGAACATGGATGCCAGAAAGTCTCAGAAAGAGACAACGGCAGATGCTGTTTTATAATGAGATCAATTAAGCAATTAAACAGAAGACGATACACTGCAGTACAAACAGTGCAGGAGGCTTGATTTGCCAGCAGACACTGTCGTTGTTTTTTTAATTCCTAACTGATGTCCGATTGCAATGTGAACACCTAGGAAAAATGATGATATTAGGCATCCCTCAGTTAGCTTTTTACCTTAAGGCAAACATCAAATAAAAAGGCTTTAATAAGACACAAAGGTGGTGTGTAGTGAATCTGCTCCACGTACTTGTTTCCTTGTTATGTTCCTCACATCATGCACATACTGAATGTTTCCTTCATGTCGGACCACTCCCACTGAAATTGAGTCTTCACAGACCTCAGAGGCGATGTACTGGTCAACCTTAAAGCCAAGATCCTTTAAAACTAAATACCCTGCAAAAAAAAACAAAAACAGAATGGCAAATGAATAAAGGAAAACAATCCAGTGCTCAGGGTCCTAATGCACAGGACTGAATGCACAGGACTGAATGCACAGGATTGAATGCACAGGACTGACTGCACAGGACTGAATGCACAAGACTCTCTCTCTCTCTCTCTCTCTCTCTCTGTCTCTCTCTCTGTCTCTCTCTCTCTCTCAGATTTATAATTCACTGCTTATTCTATTGACAGACACATTTCATCTTGCCGTTCCCATCACTCACCAGTGGCAATGCCATCAAACAGTGACAGCACTCTTACTGGCCGTCGCTGCTCTGCAGGAACTGCTGTGTACATTTTTGGGCTTTCCTGCAAAACAGTTAGAACAGTTCAAACCACACAGGGCATATTTACTGCAAAGCATTTACTTCACTTTTTAATTGCCTCTTATTTTTTGAAAGAGGTGAAATGCAGTTTCATTTTACAAAACCAGAAAGAATGGAGGAAACGCTTTGAAAATATGAAAATAAGTGAGAGGGGCTGTGGATTTGATTTGTCTTTTCTGGACAGGTTTTTTTTTTTTTTTCACACTTACAAATTCCTGCCCGTTGTCATTGACGAAGAACTCCTGCAGCTTGATGCTCCAGTCATGTCTCTGTTTGAGGGCACCGTACTGTTGGGCTGGCTGGCACATGTAGCATCGCCACGGGTCCAGCACCTTAGCGTTCTCTGAGGCCCCGGGGCCCACTAGGATATCTAGACAGTCGACACAGAAACACCTGTGCAAGACGGGGGAAGGACTGTAATTAAGATTTGTTGCAGATATTGATAGGGATTCAAACCACGCCCATGTGAGCCCACTCTATGCTATGTGAGCCACTGGGGACACATCTAGTTAAATGATGTAGGGGAACATATGTGAACTTGAACAGAAAGCATGAAGACATCAATAAACTCACCTACAGCAGTTGGCATTGCCACAGAGCAACACTTCCTGTCCTCCACAGCACACAGTGCAGTATGACTGGTACCCGTCATCATCATACATGTAAGAGATTTCTAGATAGATATCCTGTAGAGACAGTGGAGACCATTCTGTATCAATCGTAACATTAGTCAGCAGGTTTCACGCGACTTTATGACGCACGATTGGTTAATTCTATAGGAGATGCACAACGTTTGGCCACAGCTGTCACTCCAAGGCTGCCCTGCTGAAAGGAAATCTGACTGTGTGCTACCAGCTGCTGAAGAGCTGTTCTTTAGCACTTCTGAAGCTGTAAAGGTAACTGTCACAGTCTGGCTAACACTGTCTATTGCTCTAAAGACTACCAGCAAGATTTTGTCCTACCTTGCATGTTTGGCAAAGGCCTCCTTCAAAAAGTGGATGAAAAGTCACTACTCTCGTTTTCCCACAAGATAGGCAGAATTCTAGAAAAAATAAGAGAAACACATATCTACATTTATTCAAGTTTTCTGTCTCATCTCACCAACAGGGACAGACCCAGCAACCACAGTGCAACTCAACACACAGCTAGTCCTGTTATAGTATTAACGAGGGATAATTAAGGATGGTCTGTGAAATGCTGAAATAGTTATAATGAAGACATATACATATCCACAGCAATAACCTAAAGATTTAAAGTACAGTGCTTGAGTATTACAAGGTCTGCAGACCAAATGTTTTTCACAAGACAAAAAAAAAAAAAAAATCACCATTACCTTCTATACTTCTGTTATTCTTCAAAACTTCATGGACCATTTGTTCTGGAATCAAAATGAAAAACAAGAACTTTAAAAAACAGTAAAATCAATGTATTGCACCAGTTCTTGAATTCACAGCTGTGTACAACACACTGGTGTATATTTGAAAGGTCTTATCAGTGGAAGATCTTAATACAGACATCCTAACATGTATAAGCCTGTTTTTTTGCAGACCTAATTTGACAGTAAGTAGTAGTATTTTTATTATATGTTGTAAAGCTGGGTTAATAAATTACCCCAAGAAAAAATACACACACAAAAATCAGTCTTTAAGTCATACAATATATACCCCCATTACCTGTATTTATGGCACAATCATGTGTAGATACTAGGGGTGTGCTAAGAAGTATTTAGAGGCAGGAATTAAATAAATACATTCACTGGTGTGTTGATTTCAAAACAAGAAAAGCTGTCCTTCCCTCAGCTTTAAAAGCCAGTTGGAAGCAAATTCTCTCACCCAGGGCACTGACATTTCTACTGCTGTACCAGGGCCATTAAATACTTCTTACAGGCAACAATGACTATGACTATTAGCACACCGCTAGTAGACTCAGCAGAGAATGAATAAGGAGCAGGATTGATGATCCAGTGCTTACCTCTACTGTAGTGTTCCTCGATCCCCACCTTGTTTTTGTACAGGTTGGTTTTCTGTTTCTTGACCGGGGGGTAATACTCCAGGATGCTGACCTCCAGAACACGGTGACTGAGGGACCCGTTCTCTGAAGAACAACAGAAACAAGCATGTCAAATAATAATCTAATAGACTTCATTAGCACAACCACGTAGACCATAAGCAAGCCACCACCTGCGCTAAGGAATGCCCGTACCAAGTTTGATCAGAATCAGATGTTATGAAGAACACTGTAAGAGAAAGTGTGACACACACACACACAGATTTCTTTTGCCAGGGATATTCACCTCCTTTAGGGTTAAGTCCCTCAGACCCTTTGGGCTCGAACCCGCCGTTAGCCCACTCCAGCATGGGCTTGACCAGGTCATCAGGGCTGTCTGTTTCACAAGGGGGAAATATCTTCCCGGACCGGTCAGCTGCCATCTGCACAGACACACAGGCTCACAGTCACTACAGATTGAGCACCGGTGCACCACTGTCATTGCTAATCAGGTGCAAGACGTATAAGAGCAAGCATTCTAATTTCCTTACATAGGTTTCAGCTTTTTCAACAGGAGTGTTTCTTATTTTGATATAGATTCTCACATTATACCGTGCAGTTCCTTAGTCTAGAAATGTGCCTCATTCAATTAGTTCCTCAGAGTTAGACCACCATTCTCTATTTAGATAATCAAGTTTCATTTTCCTTCTTTGGTTCATTTCAATAACATTTTCAGATAATTCCCATACGTAAGGAGTTGTAGGTCTAGCCATTTTTCCATTAGCATTTCCACTAAATTGTCTCTGGGATGACAAAATGCTCTGGAAGGTGTTGGTTTTGCAAGTTTATAAAAGCAAACAATTAAACTACATTTACCACTAGAGTCATGAGTCCCCTGGATTAAACCACTAGATGACACTGCATCCCAATGCTGAACATTTCAAGAAACTGAACAGAACACTACTGAACGCAGCCCATCATTTTGTCCTCAGGGTGAATTTTGTTTCTATCAGCCAGCAGAAAGTGTTACAATGCATTTCTTTAACTTTGCTGTATGCTGTGTGTATCGCAGCGGTACATTTTTCAAATAGTTTTAATAAATCAATTAGGGAATCCATTTCTCAACTTTAACTTGGGAGTGTTGTCCAGGAAAAATTGAATTTCTCTCATAAACATAAGCATTGTGTATCTAGATTTTGATCACTCTTCAATCAGCAGTGCTGGTGCTGTTATTGAACTGGGAGGCGTCTTGCAGGAACAGAAAACAAGCAGTGCATATTTGAAAAAAAATAGCAGGATGTTTTTAAATATATTCCTGGAATACGTTTTCTGTAACACCTTTGGAAAGAGAAATGAACCACTCGCTTACGGAACAGCGGGCATACTGCCAATAATCTCAGAGACAGTCTGTTGTGATGCCATGCCTCTTATCATTGTAAAGATTTTGAGAGCTGATGTTTTACCTCAAGTGCTTGAAAGACAGCTCTCCGGTACGAGGCTAGCTTGTTGTACGAAGCTTGGGTGAAGTACTTGGGGAAGGCCATGAATGAGTCCAGCTTGTCTGCTGAAACCTGGAAGACAGCGGGGCACACTTCTGCCAACAATCCTTCATTGTGAATGTCATTCAGCATGTAAACCCCTAACGCCATCTAGCTGGCAACTCAAACACGCACTCCCAGAACTGTGTGTTCGGCTCACCTCAGAAAACTTGCCATCCCCAAACCACTGCAACCACCTCATTCCTAGAGAGGCCTGTCGTTTCCCCGTCATCCGCCAGGACACCACAATCCCCGGCCACCAGGAGAAGCCCTTAATCTTCCCCCAGACCAGCTCCCCGATCCCGAAGCCTTTATTATCCTGGAAGGGGCAAGCAGAGAGAGAATCTTCACATTTGCAGAGCTGTATTCAAGCAGTCAAGCTGTTTCAATATAATGTCACAACAGCTGACAGTGGCATGTCTGGAGCAGACCGAAGCAGCAGCAGTCACACGGGGTAAGTGAAGAAAGGTGGCGATTGGGGGAAGTGGAGAGATTTGAATCGATGATATGTAAACAGGGGGAAGTGACAGGTCAATTCATGTTTTTTTTAAAAGGTGACGTAACGTGTGTAGTGGGGCAGTCATTCTTCCCGAACTGAAGTTTAAAACGTACGTGGATAGAGGACTGACACGTGGTATATATTTTTTTCTGACAGTTACGCCTTGATATTTGGTTTGCATTTATTTGCACAGTTTACAAGTACAACTAAAGCATTTGTTTTGTGCTGGTCCTGCGTACAGTGGGGTAAGGTAAAAGGTAAAAGACAAAGCTGGTGAACGGTGTTGGCGAGTAGCTCTACCTTGTATTCAGGGGGGGTTCCTGTGTCCTGGGAGGTGGATGTGGAGCTGCTCTGAGCAGAGTCTTTGGAATCCTGTTCCATCAGGATTCCAAAGTTAGGAGGGACATGAGGGCTCACAGGGCTGTAGAGGGTCCCATTCTGCACCTGTGAAACAAACAGCCTTGACCTCAAACAATCAAACAAGAATGAATGTCCTCATTAGTATATTATTGAAACATCAGGCAGCCATTTCAATTGCCAGAAAGACGCTGGGCAGTAACTGTATCTTATGGGTTACAACCCCACTCCTGAGAGTGCAGGATGTCTTACCAACATGGACTATTTGCATAGTCATTATGATGTCTTTACCAATGGACTATTTGCATGTGCATATATATATATATATATATATATATATATATATATATATATATATATATATATATATATATAATTTTTTTTTGCTGAGTTTGTAACAGCCAGAAACAAGCCACTGTAAATGAGCTCAATCTCAGCAGAAGGCCATGACATCAGTACTTGGAAATCTCAAGAAATCAATTTTTGGAATTCAGACTTTAGTTTGTTTTTGCAGAGCTACAACTGAAACGATTAAAGTAATCTTGTCTGACTAACTACATGTTTGTGCAGTCCTAGGCCTGCCCTCTTTCTCCCTGCACCTGCTCCATTGTGGGTAAGTGTGATGGAGAGAGAAAGGATCGATGCTGTAAATCTCCCTCCCGATTAGAAAGGGCGCTGTGTAAGGGGGAAGGTAAGCTGCCTCCTAGAGCTGCCACCTCTGTGGTAGGTGGAAACCGGAAGGTGACCATATTAGGAGGGGCGCGTAGCTGCAAGTACTCAGGACGATTCCATTGCAGTCAGCTGCGGGGCAGCCCTCTATTAGGGAAACCATGGCAACGCGGTGACTGTGGGGAGGAGTTTGCTGGGTACAAAGGGGAGCAGCTACGTCAAAACCTCCCCTTACGCTGATAATGAAAATAGACGGCCGGAGCCTGTATTGCTTTGTTTTTGGGATTACGTGTGTTTTGTGTTGCAGAGGAGGAGCGAGCCGGGGACCAGCAAAACACAGAGCACGTCCCTGCACTGCCCTGCACAGCACAGCACAGCACCGCACCACTCATGGCACCACGCTTCTCAGTACCAAGAGCACTGCGTGCACGGAGAACGTGGGGACGGACAAAGTCCCGTTTTTGTTTACTTTTTATTTTCAACTAAGAAGAGCTGCTGCGTACCCCCCAATACCATTGCTGGTAAAGGGGTGGACTTATTTTTGTTGTTGTTTTGTTATTATTTTTGTTATCATTAAAACAAGCACTGTTTTGGAAGAAAGATTGTGTGGACCTGCTTCATTCACTGCACCTGACCACAGTAAGCTCCAGCCCTTCACCTCTGGCAAACACGCACACTTTAAACCGCATTCCAGGATATCTTGTGTCATTTAGACACATTAATATTTCATCGACTAACAGACATTAAACCAATTCAGGAACTTGATCTTGAGAGGATTGCAGGAGACAGTTGTGTTCCTGGTTACGCTCACTTGATGTTGCACCAAAGTTACTTGGGTCTGTTTGCCAGGGGATTTTCTCACACCAACCTTCAGATCTAATTACATTTCCTATCCTTTAAAAATCAATGTGCAAAGTACAGGAGTGGACAGAAATCCCCTCTTCCTTGTAGGAAATAGTATGTGCATTATTATTTAAAAGTAAATTTAAAGTAATCCAGAATACATAAAAGAAAGCATTAAGAATTCACAAGCTGGATTCGGATTTGGTGTGGGGGCTTTGTGTTATCAACCCAACCCTTACCTCTAGACTAGACACATAGCTCCACTCCACCGAACGCTTGTATGCCTAGAAACATCACTGAGTAATCCCTAGGTCCTGTGCTGGAGCTGGTCACTTCGGTCACCTGACAAATCCTTGTCTTCCCCTCTGTAGGATCTCCTAGTATTCTAGCCTGGCGTGCTGTGCTTTACATACCACACAGCTGTTCGGATCCGGTTTGGGTTTGGGGCTGCTTGTACTGCTTCGTGCCTTGTTGCAAGGGGTGAGTCCGGCCTGGAATATTGTACGCTGAGGGGGTCTCTGTCGGAGAGTTGTCTCCCGGCCAGCCACTCTCTGCAATTTTTTCTAGGTCAACAAACACAAACCGTCAGGAAGATGTTTGACATCACCATTCCTTTAAGGAATGCCTTTACCCTGAACTATTAAAAAGATGCTCTGTAAAATGAGCTCTCATCTTGGCTTCACAAAAAGCAGAAAAAAAGGTGACACAGTTTGTCCAGATATAAAAAGGCCCACAGACTGTCTAAAACTAAAAATGACAAATCAAATTGTTATTTGAAAGTACTTGCTTCCTTCTTCCATTGCATTACCATAGTCTTGTACAGGCAGTATCTCTTTCTGTGTCCCTAATGCTGACAAATAGTGTAACAGTTATTGTGTATCAATGAATCGTGATACTTTTCTTACCTGATGAATCGTATCATAATATAAGTATTATGAGATCCCCCCAGTAGTACTCAAAGAAATGAAAGAAGTTATTTACAAACTGCTAACCAACTCCCCAGTAATCTTGTTGAAGCTAACACCCTGGGATCCTTCAAGAAGCTGCTTGATGAGATTCTGGGAATAATAAGCTATTAACGACCAAACGAGCAAGATGGGCCGAATGGCCTCCTCTCGTTTGTAAACTTTCTTATGATCTTATGTATCGTTAATCTTGTGATATAAGACCAAAAGCACACCTTCGCTCATAATATATCACCAAATGGTTCCTGAATGAAGAATAAGTATGTTTTATAGTTGGTATGAATACATACTCTCCCTATCTCATTTCATTTGTGTCTTTTAACAAAATGGTCCATCATAAAATTCCCATTTTGATCTTATTATGCATCATACAAGCAGCCAACCAGGACAATCACATGTACTGTGACACATATCATATCACGACCTGCATATTGTGATGCATATAGTATCATGAGATTGGTGTACATGCTTCCCCCCTTTAACCTTTCCGATCGGCTGCAGCCAATCTACAAGATCTGGATCACGGCACCAATGTAACAGGGCAGAGGCTGGACTGCCAACTGGAGACCTCGCACACGCAAGCGAGCATCTCGACCACAATGCAGAAGAGCCAGGCTTTAACAATTCTTAACCTCATCTCATCTCATTGACAGAGGACAGAATTTGCAACAGCAGTGCATCATCCAACGCGGCCCATTACATTTACTCACTGTGTAACATGATGAGTATGAAACTGAGTGTGGACTTTACCTCATTGTAGGAGGAATCCCACAAGGTCTTGTCCTCCAGGTCAGAGTTTCTCCTGCTTCTCTTCTTACAGCTGGGAGGCTTGTTTGTAAGGCTAACTTCTACAAGGAAAAGGAACAATTACATCAAATAAATAGCATTATGAAATCCACAAACAATGTGGCACAGCATGGATTGCATGGATTGGGATCTTACAAACTGTTCAACATACCTCCCATGGTCAAAGTTTACCCTGGTAATAGCATAGTCAAAGTATAGTAAAGTATAGTGCAAGTATGGCAAAGCATACACAAGCAGGGTAACGATCAGAGAGATATGGTAAAGCATGGTCAAAGCCATAGCAAACTGCAGTAAATGCCTAAAATGAATGCAAATGTATCATGAAAAAAAATTAAGGGTAATGTATAGATATAGTGATGTATCCACTAAATATTAATAAGCACCAGTCCACTCTTGCATACACCTAAAATTACCTTCAATATTTAATAAATATAAATGCAATCTTGGGCCCAAATGAATGGCTTTTTCTGTGCTGTACCTGGTGTGACAGCGCCCCCATTCAGTTTGGGGCTCGCTGGGGAGGGGGGCTCTCCTGCTGAAAGGGGGCTGTTTCCATGGTGCCCGTTAGTGATCTTGGGGTCAGTGCTGCTTTCAGACAAACTGTCCATGGATGCATCCCCATTCACAACAGCCTGCAAACAGAACATGATGAATGGTCAATGCATGTCATTACCTTTCCTGTTCCTGTTTACTCATATAAAGCAATCGTCTCCATCCCATTGCTCCTTATATGGAGTCTGTCATGAGGTTCCAGTCATAAGCTGATAAAGACATGAGTGAAAACTTTTCCTACTTTGCTTAAAACATTGACTAATGTTCCAGAAAGAACTGCTTCCACTTGTACAGTCAACAGCTGCCACATACCTCATGCCAGGTGTAAATGCATCTATTACATCTCTAAATTACAACAATGCAAAAGCAGTAGATCTGAATCAATAAGGCCTATATACTTGATCTTGTGGCAACGCTGTTTGCTAGTGGGGTAACTCCTCGACAGACGCTTTGAAAACTCTCCCAGATTCCAGTCATGCTCTTGGGAATTCAAGCTGTGTAAAGGGAAAGGACATGTCCTGTCTTATTGTTTATGCTGGTGGTACATTTCTTCTGGACGCTTTCTTTTTACTCATTTGTTTCAGTTTATGCGATGTCAGATCTTTCAGATATTACAGTAATTGTAGTTATAACAGACCCCACTACCCTACAACAACCAATACACAAACATACAGAGGGTCCTCATCATCCTTCTAACTGGTCACTGCATCCCTGTTAGAAAGCTGTACAAAGAACTGTTTGACCCTGGCATTGTGGTGACCCTGAAGTCATTATGTGAACTGATGTTGTTGTACTGCACTGTTTTACTGTACTGTGTGTGATCTGTGTGAAATCACAAATGGCTGGGGTGCAGAAGAACAAAACCTTAATTTAATGCACTCAATTTACTTCTGAATTCATATGATGTACTTAACCCTAACCCTTATTCAAACTGAAAATGCAGTTGAATAAGTTGCTGTAAATGTGATTGCAAAAGGTAAAAAGTAACTCAAGAAAAGGCATGAATTTTGAAACTGTAATACTGGATGGTATTAAACTAGATGGAAAAATAAACTATGGCATCACCATCCTACTATACACACTGGGGCAACCACAATGCAGGTGCTAGGAATTTCCACAGGTTGCAGAAACGTGTTTTATAATGTTGCCATGCATTCATTTACTGCCTAAACAATTGCTATAGATACTATAAAGTATCTGGTAAACAAATGCCTGGTATCTTGTTAAATAGTGGATGTTATCACTCGAAGGATTATAGAGATACAGGATGGCATGGCCTCACTCAGCCAGGACCGTATGACCGTCACGTGTGGTGGAACCATGTGGATTTCTCTCTTGACTGTTGAAATTAAGACCAAGACCGGACAGGTTTAAGAAGAACCAAATGAATGTGAACTGCATGGCTCAACTGCTCCCTGGTTGGACTCCACAGAAACCTCTGCACACCTTCTTGTATTGTAGGAATGGTGCACTATTTTGAACTATCTGGACTGAACTGGACTTACAATGAATTGTACCTGATTGCTAACTCATTCTTCCCTCCCTTCCCCCTCCTCTCTGCAAGCTGTTGCCCTCCCCCCTCCCCCCTGCCAGGAACACTGTTCTTCATTACAAAGTCTGCAGCCTGCGAAGAGCATAAAGCCTGCTCTTAAATAATGGTCATGTTTTTTACAGCCTGGAAAGCTCATTGTGCTAGGCAGGCCCCCTGCAGGAATCCTCTCCTGTACAGCACCGCTGTTCGGGCACAACTAGGTCCTGAACAAGTCAAGCTGTGAGGCTGCAAGCACAGGGTAGGGTTAGGAACAATAAGGAATTCTAGAGTTCTCCACTCATTCTCGTTACTGAATGAATCCTGCTTGCGTGCAGTGGGAAAGAGAGCACAGTCAATGGAACAGCTTGCTCATGAAGCGTAGGATTTGGGGCAGCGGAAACCGAGACGTTGGCCAGGTCACTTAACCTCCCCAGCCTCAGCTAAGAAGCAGTTTAGAAGCAGGACCCTTTCTTGAAATGTGATTCTTCATTCTAGTCCCCATGTAGCATCCACTTACTAAATTTCGTTCGTTCGTTACTTTCTTCGATTTTGTTTTCTTGAAATGTGATTCTTCATTCTAGTCTGGGCTACATCGTAGGTGAATGATTTATAAGCAAGCAATGAAAGAAGCTAAACAAGGCCCTTGGACAGCAGACGGGCAGGGCTGGTTGTGAGCTGTATGGATCGCAGGTACCTGAACTGAGTTAGTCATATTCAATTATATTGTCTGAAAGGCTTACTATAGTTTTAACCAAATTTCCATGGACTTCAACAACAACAAAGGTGTGCCAAAACAAAGCTAGAAACTTAACATTGGTGGAAACTACAAACCTTTTTATTTTAACCATTAAAAACAGATGACTTTTACAATGAAAGAAAAACTTAGGGACTCTGGATCTTTGGCAACTCTGTTTTGAAAGAGATTTAGACCAATCCCTAATGTGAAAGATCAGCCTTTTAGAAACACACAAGGGGATAATAAAGAAAGCAAGGCAATTGTCTGCCTGCCCCTTTTATTCATTCTAAATCAATGTGGCTGGGGGCTGGGGACAGGGAAGAGAGAGGGGGCAGGGATGGGGAGGAGACTGTGTGAGACATGGAGGGGGGGCAGTGGGGGAAGGATTGAGGGAAGGACCTGTGAAGGGGAGGGGTTGAGGGTGGGTTCTGGTTAGGTGGAGAATGAAGAGGGTGACCCTTCCCCACAAACAGGTCATTTCCTTTCACAACCGATTCCTTATCAAAGGCTGACGACAACCGGCTGGGAACAGACCTACACTCAGAAAGGACTGAACAGCAACACACTGCTTGAAAGGCATATGTTGAGACTAGTGCATTTGGGGCTGACCAGCACCTATTGTAACTAAAAACTACACAACTGATTAAACCCTAGGGGTGTGCTGCTGCAATATCCAGCAATGTGAAACATCTAACAAACTCACTGTGGTCATTGTTATACTGGCCTCATTACAGAAATTCCACCTTGCTCGGGCTTGCTCAGAGACCATTCCCAAAGGTAAAATGAACTGGTGACTTTATAAAACATGCCAAATATCAGTGAGTGCTGTAACAGTGATACATGTACGATTTAGAACATGTGTAGTGGTGTTATAAACAGATATACAGTGACGCACATTTAGAAAGTAAAAAGCATTCCTCTATTGTTGTGTTTTGATGGGGAGCTTATTCTTTGCTATCTATAGAAGTATTTTCCCATGTACTTGGGAAGGGGAAGACATAGGGATTACCACAGCCATGGCCTCACTTACAGCCCATGACCCCCACAGGAGGAACAATGCAGCTCATTGTGATGTCAGGAGCCCCTCCGCCATCTGAAACATTCCATTTAGTGTCCTTGACTAATTGGGTGCTGCAATAAGACACATCCTGTAGAAAGCGTATCTCTGCTCCATTTCACAGGCTGGCTTTGGTTTTCAGCAGCTCTTAGAAGTCTGTTTTATTTGCCCAGTATTATCATTACATTACACCATGTCACTGCTGCTTCTTGCAGCTGTTATATTTTATAAGATACCAGGTAGTGCTGCACGAAGCGATTACTCCATTTTCAGAACAAGCACTCCACAGGTGAAAATCACTGGTGTTCATTGGGCTAAATTAAAGTGAAACAGCTACTGGTGTGGACTACTGTTCTCTGCAGAGTATACGAAATGCAGCAATCACCACAAATCCAAGCAGCTGTTTCTTCACTTGTAAAATCAGCCCAATCAAGAAGACCAATGACCCTCACCAGGTCATTGCCATGTAGAGCTCAATCTGAATACATGAATCATCAGTTGGTGCAGCTCTAAGTTACTGTATACCAATAAGCCCTTGACATACAAGGTAAGCCATTAAACCCCTTTGTTTTTCACTGTTATTCCTCTGCATGGGGGGAGTGGAGGGGGGGGGGTGCATCATTATTATTATTATTATTATTTATGAGGGGCCCTATCCCCGAGAGAGTGCAGCAGGGCTGAGTGACTTGAGAACACTCTTCCTCAAGGTGGAATCCCATTGATAACCCTCGGAACATGTCTATTACATCACAGTGAAATGAACCACTTATCACTGCAAGAAAAGGGCACCTGGAAAGACTCATACATAATATAACAGTTTATATTTCTTTACAAAATAGACATGTTCCCAATTGTTCCACTCACATCCCTGTGGCCACAAACTGTGGGATATTTTTATTTACGAATTAGTGATTTAGCAGACGTACTTATAGAAAACCCTAGGGGGTGAACTATGAATCAACAATAGTGCTGCTGTCACTTAGGACCTCGGGTTTTACATCTCACTCAAATGGATGGAAAGACTCCCTGTTGCACAGTAGTTTCACCAGTTCCAGGTTTTAATACAAACTTGATTTGCCAAAGTGTATAGGGAACAAGAGCATGTGTGTCTTATTATTAAAAAGATATTAAAACCAGGAACAGATCAAGCTGCTATGCAATGGGAGTCTTACTTCCATCGCTGCAAACTCCTTTCAATGGACAGGGGTAACATCAAAGGGATTGGCATTCTACATTTGCATTGACTTTTATTTCTGTATTAGCTGCCAGTACACAATCGTGCATGACGAGGTGAATCTAGATCACTCAGTGTAAAAACATCACTTGAAAAAGGTGGGTGTGATTGTACCGATAAGATATCATGTCTAAAGAGAATTTAACCTGCAGAACCTTGAACAAATGGAAGTTTAATTCAGGCGTCACCTGGCATTCCCATGTGACTCAAAAACATAACCACTGTGACAGTATCCCTTCCTCGAAATGTGGCAAAGGCCCAGGTTTCAACACCTGTAATTTAATTTTCATGAACAGCAGTCTTCACAAATGATTAATATACACATGCCCAGGGGCAGTACACCTTGTGAGCAGCACTCCCTTACCTCCTCTATAGAAGTACTACATTCACATGCATAATAAATCAATCCTTTTTTATTTTGGTTGTTTTGATTGTGCAGAGATTCTGCACTCTGGGTTTGGAATAACCGACGCTTCAGAACCTGCACTGCACTCAAGTATTAATTAAAACTTCTCCAATAATCCAATCCAAAAAGCTTTGTACCCACAGGGAAAGACTGAGGGAATAAATAGTTGGTAACACTTAGTGTTAAGTGGTGGGAATTCACAAAAATACAATGGAAAAAAAAATACAAAAGAAACAATCTGCAGTGTGATCTGTAAGCTTTGAAGAACTGAGTGGGAGAGTTTACTGTTCAGATACACTGTCTCTGCAGCCTTGAGCCTTCATATTCTGAAGATGAAACCCTGGTTGGTGAGACACAGTGGAGGAAGGGGTACAAATGACAGGTTTAATGAGAGGGAGTTGCTAGGCAACTGTTCAAGTGGCCCTTTTCTTGCCGCTTCCATTCCATGAAGATGTACTGGCTTCTCCCGCAGTTCATGCAACTTTGAGCAGTCCTTGGGGCGAAGCAGAGCACTATTTATTTGGGTTCACTGATTTAAAATGCCAAGAACAGGCCAAGGTCCACAATGATTCATGATTTGTTCACTGAATAATAACTGCTCCGCATTCACTCCGTTAATTACATCAACTTTTAACTACACTCCAGCTAAAAGACTATTTGAAATTGGCCTCAAGAGACTGACAAACTGACAGATAGTTTGAGACGGCACCTTTGCCCTGTGCATTGGAAAGACAAGGTGTTCAAACCCCTCCCCCGCCACCAGTCATTCCCGTGATCACATTATAGCCAGTGGACAGTACAGCCCTGCTGCTGGCAAGCCAGTGCATCTCCCCCAGCAGGAGCCTGGAAGCAGAGAGCTCTTAGATTGGATAAAGAGAAAAAGGTAAACAGACTGCTCTAGGTGTCAGTCTAAAGTGTGAGCGAGGGAGGGAGGGAGAAAGGGAGAGGAGAGGAAGGGAGGAGAGGGAGGAAGGGAGGAGAGAGAATGGTCGTTTACCTTCTTTTCTTGCATTCAGAAACTTGTTTGTAGAACTCAGTTAAAATGCATTGCTCGATACTCATCGACAATAATCAAATTGAACTGATTGTCACTGTTTGCACTGTTAATGAATCAATGTCCATTTTCCTGTGGTTGAAGGGTTACACAATCCCACACTTTACTATTCTGCTTACCTAAGCTTTACCAGTTTCACTGTGTTGTATATATATATATATATATATATATATATTATATATATATATACACTCATGGATGACCATGTCATGTGTCACAATGCAGCCCTGCAGGGAGTCGGGGGTCACTGTGAAGATCTGAGGGGTCAGTAACTCAGCCTTTTTTATGCTGAATATTTATCTGAGTTCAAAGAGTCAAACTGGACTCTGCTCAGAATTTGCAGCTTCTATGTGTGCTTCGGAAAATAAGTAAAGTAAGTCAAATCCTTAAGTGTGACTCCACCAGTTGCCTAAGCCTTGACAGCCTATTCTTCAGCACTTGAGCCAGCAGCAATGAAAAGGCAGTGTTGGAGAGGCTGACCCCGATTTCCAAAGCTCAGAACGGGGACACATAGATTAAAAATAAGATTAAACTAACAGAAAACAACCTCTGACTGCTGCACAACCACTGCATCTTCCCTACCGATTCATGGCCATGTTTAGCTATCTGTTATAACAATATGTGTTGAGATTTTTACCCTTAATTTCTATCATTTAGCATACTTTTCATTTTGTATGATTAGTAAATCTTTATTTAGCACCTTTCACAGTGGACCACCATCACAAAGAGCTTTACAAGATACGAGACTAGGGTGTGTGAGCTATGCATCAGCTGCAGAGTCACTTACAACAACGTCTCACCCCAAAGACAGAGCACAAGGAGGTTAAGTGACTCGCTCAGGGTCACACAGTGAGTCATATATATATATATATATAGTAACCTATATGAAAATATTAATTTTAATATGATTCTCAAGTGCTACCTGCCGTTGCTGGAAACCAGGACTTTTTTTATGATTTGGGAAAAAACGTGGGAACAATGGGACCTTTTATGGGAAAAGGGACAGTCTCGGTTAAACAGGGACATCTGGTCTCTCTAGGGTTGGATTATAAACCAAGAACTAACACTGCAGGCCTGTGTAACCCTTCATTAACCCCTACACCTGCACAATTTGCCAGAGAATGAGAAAATACACTCAGGGGCATATTTTCAAACTGTTACCTCCAGCCATTCATGAACTTATTAACACCTGTTAATTAAAGACTGGGGGTAACGCTGTCAAACTGTTTTTCTCTGTATCCTAAAGGTTTCTACTGCTAGTGTCCCCATGGAAGAGTTTTCTTTCTACAATACTACTGGGCGCTTAACAGTATCGTGCTGATTTTTTTAAGCCACCTATCTTCCAAAAAATTTGTCTCACAGAATAGATCTCTTTGAGAGAGGCTTTAGCTTAGTGACACCAGGTGGTCTAATGTTGTAATTGCAATAGTGATTTCGTCTTCTCTGCCTGAGGAATTAACTGAAACAGACCAGCACGGCGACAGTCTTGCTCCTACGCACCCCACTGCAGACATCATGGCAGCAATCGAGCATTTGAATAAGACGTGAAGCTCAATAACATTTCGATGACACTGACTACTGTTCAACAATCTTTATCTGAGATCGGTGCCAGAGTTTCTGGCATAGAACAGGCCGTTCTACAGACCATGAGATGCAAATTTTTGCTATAGCAGCTTTACAAAACGTCAGTAACTTGAGCATTAAATTCGGCAAGTATTTATGGGAAAATAATTATTTTTTACCAAAAACCCGGAACCCGTAAATATGCTTAATAAAACAGAGAAATGTAATCAAATATGGCAGCCCATACTGAATTATATAACCAAAGAGGGAACACGTTAACACACTTGGCTATTGTGTACGTTACTAGAATGGTTGGAATTTTGTCACAGATGTAGATATCATTATTTAATAGTTTTTCTTGAGTTGGAATTTCTACCTAAAATAAATGCCTGCTGCTCTGCTATTGTTTCATCACATATCTAAACATTGTGATTGTATCAAAAGCATTACTGAAATATACATTTAGGGGTAGGTGTACTAAGATGGGCCAGTCCCAGCACAAACATACCACAATTTGCATTTTGGTTATGACAATTTGAAAGTGCACATTTTGTCGTATGTACTAAGAAAAAATATGTTAATGAAGAGAGACACAATATACTAACGGAAATATTATTTGCGTCACCTTTACATAACGTCTATACATGCAACGGTGCAAGAAATAAAATAACATTGTTTTTGTTAAATGTAAACGTCATCTGTACAATGCATTCTGTTCAATCTTCATTTTACCTATTTTAATACTGTTATATATATATTATATATATATATATATATATATATATATATATATATATATATATATATATATATATATATATATATATATTTTTGTTTGCCTGTATTCCTCCACAGACCAAATTTTTGTTTATGTTATTTTAGCGGTGTTTGTATGTAAATGGCAATAATCAACACACATACATTTACAGTTCTTGATGTATTTTAAATATAAATCATTGCATTGAAATAACACTAATGTGTTCTGGGTACGCTACACATTACATTATGTAAAAATATAAATCTGTACAGTAGGCCTATACAGTATACAGTACAGTAGTAAAATCAAATGAACAGCTAGCACACTTTTTACGTACTTTACCCTACTGGTAACAAAATAAATCATGCTGTTGCTGCATTGTGCACATTGGTGTACAGTGCGAATAAAAGAGTATTTAAAATTGAAACTAAATGATTTGGAGAGTTTTTTATTTTATTTTAATTATTATTATTTTTAACTTGGTCTACTTAGTAGCCTAGACAATTAACACACAATAGATCATGGTCTTATACAGATGCTCAGAATGAGCTGGAGGGGTTAGTGGCGCATGTGTGCAATCTATCGCTCCCAATGCGCTGGGAAAACCAGAAATGTAATAGAAATTTGTTTTCAAGGCTAGTAAGTACACCCTGACTTTAGTGAAAATTAGGTACTTGGGTGTTTGAAAGAAACACATTGAGCACAACTGGCAACACACGAGAAAAAGCAGACTGGAAAATGCCAACAACAATTGCTGTAAACACGCTTTCAAAAGTTCGGAACAAATAGATGCAATTGTAAGTGTTGCAATGACTGCAGCTTTAATACATCTCATAACAATATTTTTGATCCCTCGTTTGCACTGAGTCTCCACCCTGATTTTGCTAATTTCTGCAGGAACGCCCAGAATTACATATTAATTTAAGGCTAAAGTGCAAATAAGAGCTGCAGCTGCAAAGCATTCATTAAAATGATGCAAACAGTGTTGAGTTTGTTTAGTACATTTCACTCTACACTTCCCACCGGTTTACAACGATAGCGACAGACGCAACACTTTAGTATATCTACACCTTAGTGTTTGCTTTTTGTTATCAGTAGCCAGGGGGATTGTTCAAATGCTCCATTATCAGAAGGGTTGGTAGTTATCTGCCAGCACCTAAAGAAAGTCATTCAGTTTGCTTAGCAGCAATTAAAGCCAAAAGCCTGTCTGGTTTGTTTTGTGTACGGCTCTAGCACGTCGCAACATGCTCCCGCTGTTAGGAAACAGTTTACAAAACAGCATTATTGTAAGACTAACGTCCTGTTATACAGGTTAGTTTGGCTGGTTAGGGGCATTTGACCAAAAGTGGAACAAGAGAAATGTGGAAATATAACTCTGCCCTACATTAGTAAACGCTATCTGCTTTAAGAGCCAAGAGGGAGTTATGCTTAAATTCGTTTTTGGTGTTGTTTTCTAATTTTTGTTCTTAACTGTTCCATCATTTTGGCTTGAGACACGATCCCATTACTGCAATGCCTGAAAAGTAAGCTCTGTCTGAGAGAAAACACTGAAGAGAAACACCCTCCAAACCTGCATCACATAGAGCGATGGCCGGCGTTTGCAGCAGCGCAGGGTGAAACAGTTCAATACCTTTATCTACATATTTGACGCCCCTCGTACCAAACCATGGTGCAGTATAGCACAGTTAAACAGGTGCCAGATTCCTTCCGTGCTGTCTGCTTATTGTGCACATTGGAAAGACAGCTACAGAACAGACAGGGGCACTGCCAGGCTTCCACACACTACTCTAATTAATCCCTAACCCTGACCTGGATAGACAGAGCATATTCAATACTGCACTGACTGGGGACTGTCTCACACACTTTGCTTGTAAAGGGAAACTAATCAGCCGAGGATTATTTTCACAGCAGAAAGCATTTAGGTAGGTATGCCTCCTTAGTTTTCTACTTAAACGTTGATTTAACCATTAATTGAACAGTGTTGCAGAAAGCAGCTTAACATATTTAAGCCAATGCCCTAGTGTGAAAAGGATGGTTGGTAGATGACATAAGACCAGGAAATGAATACAAACAAACAACATAGTGGGGGGGGGGGTTTGAATGAGCTGCTGGCTGTGCTCTGGATATATTTACAAAATAAATAAACAAACTTTCAAATAACAAAAGAAAACTGGCACAATGACCAAAATAAACAAACACAAACAAACAAAGGACACAAGTACCTCCAGGACGGTTCACAGTAAGTAGCATTCGTTTTGTTCTTTACAGTTTACATGCAACAAGTCTCTTTACAACTCAGTCTAACTTGTAGCCAAACTGCAGGTCTTTTATATTATGGCAGAGCAGTTAACTAGCTGTTAATTATTGTATTACCCCTTGGCCAGAGTCTGCACTAGTTTCATAATCTGCAGGACTGTCAGCCAGTAACAATAACATTGGCTTTCCCGCTGTCATGTAATAAATGAATCATAATAATAAAAAAATACAAAATATGGATCATAATATGCACAGGGGCGGGGAGAATCCCATCAATCGCACTTAGTTAAGGGACAATGTAACCTTAAGCCTGCTGTCACTTCTGGTCTGGAAATTCAGTTGCCTGCTCTCAGTCAAAGCTGCCAGAATTATTTAAAAGCATGTAGCACCCTGCCTGGTTTGGAGAGAGGGCCAAGCCATGAAAGTTTGTAAGAAAATGACATGTCAGCAATATCACACTAATGAGAAGCCCCGGATTTTTATGGCGGCAGATTAGCTGAATACTCAGAATACATCAGAAATTCTTGAGCGTGCCAATGATGTTTTGACTTGTGGAATGCAATACGTTTTGGAATGGTCCCAGTGCTGAAGCTCTCATTGTTTCAACATTTTTCTACTGGAAGGCTGGTTGAGTGACAATATAAATAAGCTTCAGGGCTCCCCTATTAAATATAGATTACTGCATTAAGGGTAAAGGCATTGGAAAGTGCCGCAGTGCAGTGAAAGCATGGTGAACCAGGTGAGTCAGGCAAACCCAAAGAGAGTCACACTGAAGAACACCAACCATTATGTACCTGAAATGCAAAACTTCAACACAGCAAATGGGTTGTATGTTATTTGGATATGAAAGTGTGTACCGAACATATATTTTATGACACACACATATAAGATATATACATATAGGTATATCCACTGAACAAAAATATAAACGCAACATGCAACAATTTCAAAGATTTTACTGAGTTACATATAAGGAAATCAGTCAACTGAAATAAATTCATTAGGCCCCAATCTATGGATTTCACATGACTGGGAATACAGATATGCATCTGTTGGTCACAGACACCTTTAAAAAAAGGTAGGGGCGTGGATCAGAAAACCAGTCAGTATCTGGTGTGACCACCATTTGCCTCATGCAGCGCGACACATCTCCTTCGCATAGAGTTGATGAGTCTGTTGATTGTGACCTGTGGAATGTTGTCCCACACCTCTTCAATGGCTGTGCAAAGTTGCTGGATATTGGCGGGAACTGGAACATGCTGTCATACACGTCAATCCAGAACATCCCAAACATGCTCAATGGGTGACATGTCTGGTGAGTATGCAGGCCATGGAAGAACTGGGACATTTTTAGCTTCCAGGAATTGTGTGCAGATCCTTGCGACATGGGGCCATGCATTATCATGCTGAAACATGAGGTGATGGTGGCGAATGAATGGCACAACAACGGGCCTCAGGATCTCGTCACGGTATCTCTGTGCATTCAAACTGCCATCGATAAAATGCAATTGAGTTCATTGTCCGTAGCTTATGCCTGCCCATACCATAACCCCACCGCCACCATGGGGCACTCTGTTCACAACGTTGACATCAGCAAACTGCTCACCTGCACGACGCCATACACGCTGTCTGCCATCTGCCTGGTACAACTGAAACCAGGATTCATCCATGAACAGCACACTTCCCCAGCGTGCCAGTGGTCATCGAAGGTGAGCATTTGCCCACTGAAGTCGGTTACGACGCCGAACTGCAGTCAGGTCAAGACCTTGGTGAGGATCACGAAAACACAGGTGAGCTTCCCTGAGACGGTTTCTGGCAGTTTGTGCAAAAATTCTTCAGTTGTGCAAACCCACAGTTTCATCAGCTGTCCAAGTGGCTGGTCTCAGACGATCTCGCAGGTGAAGAAGCCGGATATGGAGTCCTGGGCTGGCGTGGTACACATGGTCTGCGGTTGTGAGGCCGGTTGGAAGTACTGTCAAATTCTCTAAAACGACGTTAGAGGCGGCTTATGGTAGAGAAATGAACATTCAATTCTCTGGCAACAGCTCTGGTGGACATTCCTGCAGTCAGCATGCCAATTGCATGCTCCCTCAAAACTTGTGACATCTGTGGCACTGTGTTGTGTAACAAAACTGCACACTTTAGAGTGGCCTTTTATTGACCCCAGCACAAGGTGCACCTGTGTAATGATCATGCTGTTTAATCAGCTTCTTGATATGCTACACCTGTCAGGTGGATGGATGATCTTGGCAAAGGAGAAATGCCCACTAACAGGGATGTAAACAAATTTGTGCACAAAATTTGAGAGAAATAAGCTTTTTGTGCATATGGAAAATTTCTGGGATCTTTTATTTCAGCTCATGAAACATGGGACCAACACACACTTTATATGTTGCGTTTATATTTTTGTTCCGTGTATTATAGTATATTAACTGCTGCATATACAAATACATGGTTACAGTTTCATATGGGGTTCTGGCTGAAGGCAATGTCTCACTCTACCAGCACAGTCTTTCAAGTAGCTGATTCAGCAAAATGGAGTCAGGAACACATGGAAAAGGATTAGGCAAGGGGGCCTCACTCCTAGTGGAGAGGCTCGGGGGAGTGGGATAGTAGGGGGAGGTGTGGCTGAAGGAGTTGCATGCCTTGTGAAAACAGTTAATCTGCGATGGATTAGGTGCCAACAAGAGAATGTTCCCTGGGCGTGCACATTTCCACATTTCTTTCAAAGAGGTGATTCGGAGCTCTGAACATAAGAGGCTAAAGATACTTATACACCTGTGCTGCCTATTATGCAGGTCGACTACATCAAGCAGTCTGATCACTGAAGATCTAACTTCCAACATCAACATGTACAGTTCTACAATCTGAACTGCACGAATGTAAAACTGAGATAGTGCTTTTCATATTTGTTCATCTTAGGCTGGCATGTCAAATTGTGCGTGCAAACTAAAGGTATGTTTCCTTCATAGTTACAAACTCATATGCACATGTGGCAAGAGCAGGGCTCTGCCCTTGGAAATACTGGCAGGGATGGAGTTAAATTCTCCTCCCTGCCCAGGTTGATTGCCCCAGGTGGGAGCAATCAACTAATGTAATTAATCAATTATCATTTAGCCACCTGGCATAAAAGGAGGCCTCAGCCTCCCAATAGAGAGGAGGGAGCTGAGGAAGCAGGTTGGTGGTTTTGAAATTTTGACTCCAGTGAAGGCATTGCCCAGCCTGAAAACCTTATTTTTGTAAGTTTTGTTTTCTTTGTTTAGGTATTTGTGTTTAAACATTTTTGTTTTGCCCTTGTGCACGTTTATTTTGCGTTAATTTATGATAAAAGTATATATTTTTTTGAACTGCAGTCTGTCTCTGGGCCTCTGTCCACTCGCCAGCCTGCCACAGCACATAACATCCGTTCATATGAGTTTTCCCAAAAATTGTCACAACTTTCCCCTGTTCCCGCTTACTGACTAAATAAGTCATTACTCGAGTGAAAGGGTTTCCAAATAGACCTCTTGTAGTTTACATTGCTGACAGATTCCACCCTTAACAAATACATTTCTGCTTCATGTATGAACTAACACAGATGCTGTACTTAATTATCAATGAGAGGTTTCAAGTTCTTTGTTGCTGCAAAGATGGCCTTGAGGGTCTTTGCATTTTAAACCTTTTTAAAACTCTTCACTGGGTTCCATTAGCTACTTGCAGACTTCCATTTGAATCTTTATACACTGGAAACAAGACCTTTGCTGCTCTGTAGCACTGAATAAGAAACAGTTATTGAATGGCACAAATCACTTGTAGCATAAACACTGCTCTATATGAAAAACAAGCAAGTGTGCTAACATGCAACCCCTACCGCAGGCTGTAAATGTCAAGTTGGAGCTATGGGTTTAATCAAACAGCTTTTCTAGCAAAGTATCTTCCATTGAAAGGTTGACTCACTGATTTTTCAATGTAACATGTATCCATATTGTTATGTATCTTCCACATCGAACCATGACAGCAATGCAATAGAAGTGTGACCATTCTTGTGGCTTACCGTTGCTGTCATCTTGCCACCTTTGCCCACAATGGTCGAGGAACACTCGGTTGATGGCATCGCTGGTCCCAGTTCTGTTTCTCTATCCTGCGGCCAGGGAAGAAGGAGAGAGGTTAGTTTTCAAACCATTTCTAGAAACTCTCATCCAAAGAATCCAAGAATTGTGAATCAAAAATCACTACCCATTGAATAAAAAATACAGAGACAGATGTAAATGTTTTACATGAATTTATAATTCAATTATAATGATAAACGGTGGTTTATATAGGCTGCCATTGGCATGCATTTCAATTCGGATTGGCGAGTCTGCTGCCCACTGAGGTCTTTAAGTCGTACAATACAGTGTGCTTCATTGAAAGAGGTCTAATGTGAGGTTTCAAATAAAATAACATTCAAGATCACTCAACGGATGAGTATGATGGCCCTCTTTGAATAACCTGATAATGGATACAATTGTAATTACTGATGGCCTGTTTCCTTAACGAGATATGGTAGAAAAAAGTTCAAATAGCAATTCATCCTTCTGTCAAAAGGCTTGGGCATTATTTCTCCTGCCATGACCTGCAGTAAAGCTGCTGGGCCAGGAAGCACAGTACTGAATTGGTTTCAAGGTGTCCACTGGATAGAATGTTAAAAACTAGTACGTCATGTCAGGAAACCTTTCTCATATAGGGGTCTGCCCACAGCGTACAGTGCAAATGAGATGGGGGCATTATATTTTAAACTGAAAGAAAAGTGAAAATGTCCATTTGGCAGCTGTGTGCAGATGAACCTCTCTAGCAATTACTGGTATTTTCCTTCCACCTCATCCTCAGTGCCCTGAGCAGATTTCCCCTTTTTGATGCTTAAACATGTAAATATATTTTTATTGTTATTGCAACTTAATGACAGGGCAAACAATATGTCTGTTTTATTTGCTAAATGTTACAACTTCACTTAGGAAATGGTAGGTTTTGGTTAATTGAATGGTGCCCCTTGTGCTGAAATGGAACCAAGCTAAATAGTAAAAAATAAACTGTTTGCGTAAGAAAAGAGTTGAAAGATCAGCACAGCCAGGTAAGCAGAAGGTGGCATCTCTTTAATGACCTCTTTACAGGTAGCAAAACTCCAAAATAAGCATTTACAGCTGTGGCCAAAAGTTTTCCCCTATAGAATGAACTCATTTTGCTACATAATGTTGAATAAAACCTGTGGAATATTGTTATGTTAACATGTAGTTTTCCATATACTTAACGAAAAACTGAAAAAAATTAAAATAAATTGACATTTCGAAATCTAACATGAAATACTGTACTACTATTATGGCTTCCGGTAGACTTTTACAACATCATTTTGTAGTTTCTTTAGAGTGGCCAAAGATGGAAGGGAGCCATCTACAGAACAACACTTTGTTGTAACACAAAAGACCCTGACATTTTTTCTAATTTTGATCCCTTTGGGCCAACTGTATATCTTATGTTTAAGTTGTGTGTGGTCTATTTTGTAATTATTATTATTATTATTATTATTCATATTTATTTGGTGGACACCTTCATCTAAGCTGGCTTACAGATGTCACAAAGCAATAGAGGGTTACAAGTCAAAATCAATATTTAAATACAGTATAGCTTACTGTAATTTAAATATCACTGCTAAAATACAATATGCAATACAATCTAAATCATGGTGGACCTAAACACTGTCTCTCTATACTAATCCCACTGATGACTTACTGACCACAAAATACAACGTAAACAAGAGATGTGCATCAGGTTATACATTAGTGTATTAGGATTTGAAAGGTCAGCCTGTCACAGCAACAGTACTACTGTGTCAAAACCAGTGACCCGCTCCATTTTTATTTGTTTTCAATACTTCATTGATGAGAGGGAAACCTTTAAGATGAAAGTAAAGAAATTATTTGTGTAGGGCTTTTGACGCTGAGGACCCAGGTGCTTTCTGCAAACAACTTTGAATAGAACGCACAAAATTACCCACAAAGGCTTGCACAGAATCACCAAGCCTCAGTTATAAGCCAGGCCTTGATACCTCCACTTCTCCTCTGTACCCCTCCTGCTATTGTCACAGTTGATCCGCAGCTATGTTGGCTGCATTGTCTAAACAGCAATGACACAATGGGAACTCACATCAAAGAGCAAGGCAGGGAATCGGAAGGATTAAAGATTTCTTTAAGATGTTCGGAAACTCAAACCAGAGACAATGAAAACCAGGTCTACATAAAATGATATATACAATGGAAACAGCACAACTGCTAATCTACTTATGTTCCTGTTGTTGGTTTATCTTCCAGAAGTCTGATTATTATCTGAGTCTTGTTATGGGAAACCAAGCACTTCCTATGAAATTTAACAAGTGTTACATACTTAAATTACGAGACTTTATTATGGCTTACGATGAATTGCTGTGGAACAAGCTTGTGAACTCTTCTCCAACAGATTCCCACTGAAGAAAACAGTGTATTGAAGACCTTTTGAGTGTAACATACACAATATTAAAAAAATACACACGCAGGGCTGGGTGACATAGTAAAAGCATTGTGAAGTATCGAAAAGCAGAGAAAAAACTCAAAGGGATCGTGGAAAACACATGGATGGTTAATAACAAACTTGCAAGGTAAAGCACTGTAAAACACCTTGGCAACAATAGTAAAGCCTGGTCTGTCCATTTCACTTCTCTGAGAACTGCCTGAAAATCTTGTTCCCTACTCATTTGAATTGGATATTTGTCTCAAACGTTTCTTAAACAGCTACGTGAGAAACAAACAAGACATATTTCAAACTAGATAAATGTGAGAAACTAGAAAGAGAAATACATTTGAGCTGCACCTGTGAAAGAAACAAGGGGAACCTGGCCAGATTTATTACAATATACAGAAATATAATAAACTGTGTTTTGTACTTTGTCATCTTGGATTGCATTTTGTCTATTTGATTTTTTTCTCATTAACTGCTTAGGTTTCTGAACTATATCTTGCTTGTCCCCTTTTGTTTCTCTAATAATAGTTTTAGGAGAATGGAGACCCTCAGGCCTTTCTCCGGAAGTGAAGCAGACAGGAAGAGCAGCATTTTCCCTAAGAGGTGGTACCAGTAAGGGGACATTGTGGGAAAATGGAAGCTTAGCTTGCAGTACAGTGACACAGGTCTATACGGGTCTACTAATCACTGCATCTCGAGCATTGTTGATTAGATCTCTAACATGGCTCAAGACAAACCTTTTTGGCTTTGCAGCCAACGACTCATAGGCTAAAAAGAAATTGTTGGTTGTTACCATATTCAGCTACTTAAAACTTTTTTTTATATTTGA